>NW_021681422.1:96553-99565 GCF_001412515.2 Diachasma alloeum
TATCCCATAAGAGTGCCGCAGATGGTAATACAACACTCTCAAAGCCGCGTTATGACGGTGGATATAACTCGTCACTGCATATGTCGGGCAAGCCGACAAAAGATGCATCAGAGTTT
Organism: Diachasma alloeum; assembly: GCF_001412515.2. Taxonomy (NCBI): domain Eukaryota; kingdom Metazoa; phylum Arthropoda; class Insecta; order Hymenoptera; family Braconidae; genus Diachasma; species Diachasma alloeum. Next base: position 96,670 of record NW_021681422.1, read on the forward strand.
CCGGGGACTATTTACAAGCCTGACACCTAACATCCGGAACTTGCAATCCCATAACACGGCTTCTATAGACCAGGGTGTTTATCACGCCATCCTGATATGCGCAAACGACGCCTTCGGTTTCGGACATCAAGTCAGTCAGCTGGACGGACAAGCCCTGTTCTTCCACATGACGAAAGAACACGCCATGCATGGGCCTGTCAACGTGTAGACGCAGAAAGGTGGACTGTTCCGCCTCCTTGATGGTCGCTCTTCGCCGAGATTTAGTCATACTGGCCAATGAATGACTAGCCAGCTGACCACCTCGGCCACGACGAAACTCTAACCCGAGAGCCTCAGCTCATCCGCCGCCTTGTAGAGAAAGGCCTGAATCCCATGAAGCTCATGATCATGCACAAACGCCCNTCAGAGTTTCCGGGGACTATTTACAAGCCTGACACCTAACATCCGGAACTTGCAATCCCATAACACGGCTTCTATAGACCAGGGTGTTTATCACGCCATCCTGATATGCGCAAACGACGCCTTCGGTTTCGGACATCAAGTCCGTCAGCTGGACGGACAAGCCCTGTTCTTCCACATGACGAAAGAACACGCCATGCATGGGCCTGTCAACGTGTAGACGCAGAAAGGTGGACTGTTCCGCCTCTTTGATGGTCGCTCTTCGCCGAGATTTAGTCATACTGGCCAATGAATGACTAGCCAGCTGACCACCTCGGCCACGACGAAACTCTAACCCGAGAGCCTCAGCTCATCCGCCGCCTTGTAGAGAAAGGCCTGAATCCCATGAAGCTCATGATCATGCACAAACGCCCAGAGAGGATCCAAGCCGTTCATCACGTCACAGGCCAAGCCGAGGACCAAGCGCTCATGGAGAGATTCTAGGCTGAGAAGTCGTCGGCCACCACTGTCACGCGGGAAGTATAATCGGGACACGAAGATCGGGGATGTAGGCTCCTGTGGATGTTCATTAGTTTACGAGTATCCCTGCCCAACTGCTTCAGCTCATCCCTCCTCCATTGGAGGACGCCAAAGGAGTACAGAAGAACTGGAACAGCGAACATGTTTGTCGCGGCCACCTTGTTCTTTCCGGAGAGTTCGGACTTCCAAACTCTCTGAAGCGGCCGACGATATTCCTCACGAAGAGTCTCTTTGATCGCCTCAGCGTCCACTACGGATCGCTGATTGAAGCCAAGATACCTATACGACTCCTCAGCGCCAAGATGTCTAATGACGCTTCCATCCACCAGGTGTACCTCTCCCATCCCGTCCCCAAACTTTCCCCTCTTCATGAGGAACACTGCGCATTTGTCCAACCCAAAACTCATCCCGACCGCGCGTGAGTACACTGTAACAACATCAAGCTGGAGCTTGAGTTGCCGCTCTCCTGAGGCAAATAACTTCAGGTCATCCATATAGAATATATGGCTAATCAGATGCCTCAGATCGCCAGGTCTTCCGGCTTGGTATCCACCAACACCACGCAAGGCANCATTTGTCCAACCCAAAGCTCATCCCGACCGCGCGTGAGTACACTGCAACAACATCAAGCTGGAGCTTGAGTTGCCGCTCTCCTGAGGCAAATAACTTCAGGTCATCCATATAGAATATATGGCTAATCAGATGCCTCAGATCGCCAGGTCTTCCGGCTTGGTATCCACCAACACCACGCAAGGCAGCAGATAGGGGCATCAGTGAGATGGAGAACAAGAGAGGACTCAAGGTATCGCCCTGAAAAACTCCTCTCCTGAATTGCACCAAGTAAGCCGACTCTCACCAGATGTTATGGTGAAGCGCGTCCTCCAAACTGGTACAAGATCTCGAGTAGCAGGAAATTATTATTTGTATTATTATTATTATTTATTAATTTTAATTCTATTTGAATTCTTTTAATTTGGATTATTTATTATTAATATTAATATTATCAATATTATTATTATTATTATTNATATATATATATATATATATATATATATATATATATATATATTATCTATAGTATAAGATGTATCTGTGGAAGCTAAGGGGATGAGATCGTGCGCATGCGCAGATCTGNCTTCAGCTCATCCCTCCTCCATTGGAGGACGCCAAAGGAGTACAGAAGAACTGGAACAGCGAACATGTTTGTCGCGGCCACCTTGTTCTTTCCGGAGAGTTCGGACTTCCAAACTCTCTGAAGCGGCCGACGATATTCCTCACGAAGAGTCTCTTTGACCGCCTCAGCGTCCACTACGGATCGCTGATTGAAGCCAAGATACCTATACGACTCCTCAGCGCCAAGATGTCTAATGACGCTTCCATCCACCAGGTGTACCTCTCCCATCCCGTCCCCAAACTTTCCCCTCTTCATGAGGAACACTGCGCATTTGTCCAACCCAAAACTCATCCCGACCGCGCGTGAGTACACTGTAACAACATCAAGCTGGAGCTTGAGTTGCCGCTCTCCTGAGGCAAATAACTTCAGGTCATCCATATAGAATATATGGCTAATCAGATGCCTCAGATCGCCAGGTCTTCCGGCTTGGTATCCACCAACACCACGCAAGGCAGCAGATAGGGGCATCAGTGAGATGGAGAACAAGAGAGGACTCAAGGTATCGCCCTGAAAAACTCCTCTCCTGAATTGCACCAAGTAAGCCGACTCTCACCAGATGTTATGGTGAAGCGCGTCCTCCAAACTGGTACAAGATCTCGAGTAGCAGGAAATTATTATTTGTATTATTATTATTATTTATTAATTTTAATTCTATTTGAATTCTTTTAATTTGGATTATTTATTATTAATATTAATATTATCAATATTATTATTATTATTATTATTATTATTATTATTATTGGAATATGGCTCCACCTCCTGGTCCTCATATATATATATATATATATATATATATATATATAT
>NW_021681422.1:99613-100871 GCF_001412515.2 Diachasma alloeum
ATATATATATATATATATATATATATATATATATATATATATTATCTATAGTATAAGATGTATCTGTGGAAGCTAAGGGGATGAGATCGTGCGCATGCGCAGATCTGGTCCCAGGCCGGTTGTGGCGTGTAGGTTGTACATTCCTGTACGAGACGTGTTGGACGCTGGACGCAAGACGAGTGACTTGCTTCACTGAATAAATCTTTGACGAGTTAATACTGTCTGTACAGTTATTGTGTCCCAATCCCGAATAATCCATCAGGTTATGGGCCCAGCACGCTTCAAGTGCGCAATAAAATGAACTGTGAATAAATTGTGTATAAGTGAAAAAAGGAAAAACTCAAGTGGAAGCCAGTATTACCACGTAGACGTGAGCGGGGTGAGTTGAGGCCAGAGAGACGGGAAAAATAGAAAAACAAGGAACAATGATAAGTAAGTAACGTGATTTACATAAAAATCGGAAAAACAAGCATCTCCAGGAAGGCAATGGAAGTTGCATCATCCCGAGAGCTTAGCGGGAAGACCGAGTAAACCGGACACACAAAAATGGCCGACAACCATGTGTAACCAACGCGTCTAAAACAATTTTCGTCAGAAGCCTAAATAAAAGTCAATTAAAAGTTGGGAAAAATTAAATTAAAACAATTACGAGAATCAAGTTTTTCATGCATATGGGGATGAGCCAGGAGAGTTGGCGAGCTGAAAAACATTAACAATAAAAATAAGGAATTTGACGGGGGACGAGCGGTAAGGGGGTCGGTTGGCGTGATGGGTGCGTCCCTGGAATGGCGGCGCGGAGTAATACATAAAGTAGAGTCCACTGAGATGGTGACGCACATAAAACACAAAGTAGAGTCCACTGGAACGGCGGCGCGTAGTAATACATAAAATAGTGCTCATGCATGAGAGGACGTGTTCCAACCAAACCCGACGAGGAAAAGAAAATATGAATTAACATGCACCTCACTGTGAAATTGAATCGTAATCATTAATTTGATTAAAATTACCACAGGTGACGACTTGTGGGAATTGTGGAGGAACTTTACTACTTCCTTCGGATTCGATAAGTTTCACAGAGGAAAGAATGTTATTCTCGAAGTGATAGAGGAAACTCTATTACTGAAAACTCACAAGATCAAGTATTACAAGTTGACGTGAGTTAATGTGAGTCGACGTGAGTTGACAGGAGGTGAAGACGAGAAAGAGCTGAGAAATGCATGTGATTGAGTGCTTGTGAGGATATTGGCTGGCAAATATC
>NW_021681422.1:101117-150912 GCF_001412515.2 Diachasma alloeum
AGATATATATATATATATATATATATATATATATATATATATATATATATATATATACATGTATAGTTTTCAGAATCAAATCTGAAATTAGGATGTTCCATACAGTTGCTTGGTGGTAACACGTTTGACCTTACGACGTTTGAAACTGATCGACTTTTTGGGCATAAATTAGTCTTTGTGTACATTTCTAATTTGTGTTCAAAGTTCTAATGCTGACAATGATCGTGTTCATCTTGTTAGCAGCGGAGCAAATTATATAATTCTCATAAAATTATAATTAACTAATCATAAACTGAATTAATTATAACAGGTAAAAACATGATATCGGAGATTCAGTCGATAGCACTGACAAAATGGTATGAAAACAAGCTTCTAAACAACACACCTCCCATCTTGCCTAAAGTTTATGAGGAACATCCACCAATTACTACTGAGGTCGGTGAGAAAAGTGACGATGTGAAGAGCATGGACGGGGGTGAGAAAATTGAAGAGAATGGTAAGGGCGATGAGGTTGACGAGAATGACGAGGACGTGGAGAAAAGATCAGGTGTGCCGTCCGGACGAGACAGTGATGAGTCAGCAGTAGTTGATGCTCTCAAAACAGGTAACAATAAACCTCAAATTAAAAGTACAGCATATGTAGAACCAAAAGTTCTCATAAAGTACTCAGCACCAATTCACCCAAAGAATCCAACGAGAAATCACCCAAATAAATCGCGGGCTGAAATTCCGGTGCAGGACAGGCTAGAAATAGCCTGTACCAAACTGGACTCGGTGATCAGCGCACTCGTTGAAGTCGTAAATATTCAAAGCAACACGAGTCGCTGGTTGCTGGATAGGATCAAGGAAGTGAAATATGATTGGGGTGACGGACCTTCCTGCATCGAACAAAATCTGGAGAAAATGTTGACGTGGACTGACTATGAAAGTCAGAGCAAGGAGGTAAGAAATGGGTCAGTTTTATCAAACAATGGCGGTAAGAATGAAGAGGATGCGGAGTTAAATGAGAAAATTGAGAACATTGTTAAAAGACACTAGGACTGAATCAAAATGGTGGAAGCACCAGAGACAGCAATGCTGATGTGGTTGCTGAAACTATTAAACTCAATCTATTAGATAGGGGGCCATCAGTGAAAGGAGATTATAAATTAGATAGCAGTACTCGATACGAAAATTTCTTTGATTATTTCAAATCAGAAGTAAGATCGCGCAAGCTATTACATGTAAATAGAAAGTAGTGTAAAATTTAGTGTAGATGAAAATACTTTGGACGAGCAGAAATTCGAAGTGAGAGATATATTAATTAATCACATAAATGGAGATTATTATTCTAAAGTAGTATCAATGCAAGTTCCTGTTGACATATTAAACAAACTCAAAGAAATCAAGAAATATGAGAACAACATTTCCTCAGCCTCTGTAAGACTGGAAATTACTAGCATGAGATATGACATCACTAAATGTACAGCTGGTGAGTTTTTCGATAAATTTGAAAAAGCTATTCGTAATTACGAAAGTTCTCCTGATGCCACCCCTTTGTCTGAAAATGAAAAAAGAGACGCGTTCAATAATGCCATTATTTAGTCTGTGCCAATGATACAGTTGTCACAGTCCTCAGCTAAAGTAGAAAATAAGCCACCCTTGACATATGATCCAATAAAAACTGTTATAAGGCAGGAAGAAGCAATCAGGAAACAAAATGAGCCAGACATGGGTGAGTTGAGAACTGCAAACTTTGCAGCTCAAGGTGTGAGATGTTTCGAGTGTGGAGGCTTTGGTCATGTTGGTCGATTCTGTCCAAGCAAAGGAAAGGGAAAATTTTGCTATCGATGCAGGGAATATGGTCATACCAGCATCGAGTGTCCAAAATCAGGTGAGGCATACAAGTCAAAATTAGATGCTAAAAATAGCAGTTCGCGGGGTAGAGTTTTTCGTGAATCTGGGCGTGCAATTGGGTCACTGAAGAGGACGTCAGATTATGTGAATGACTCAAGAAGAGTCAAAAGGGGTAGATTTGATAAGCAAATGGGCAGTGGAGATAACAGGTATTCTAAGTCCAAAGTCAATACAAAGGCCAGTAAGGAAGACTCAAGCAAAACCTCAGGAGCAGATAACAAAGAGAAGGGTAAGTCAATTTTCAACTGTTCAGCAGAACACATGGAAGTGAACGATGAATCATGTGTAGGTCAGGCAATGCATGTGGGTGTAAATATCCAGAAAAATAAGTTTATCACTAAATTTCTAGCAGATTCCGGTACTACTGAGCACTTAATAAATTCGAAGCTAATATTCAAGTCGATTGACGAGCAAACTAAGGGTGTGATTAAATGTGCTAATAAAAATGAAAATGCGGACTTGAAAACGGAGGGAGTAGGTCAGGTAGAAATTGAATTGTTAAATGGAAAGAAATTTGTGATAGACGAGGTTATATTTGCTGATGCTCTTCAAGCTAACTTACTTTCATTAAGACGTTTCGCAGAAATGGGTCTTGGAATTTATCTGGACGACAAAAGAATAGACATTTTTAACCCAGATTCTAATGAATTATTTATCTCCGGTGTGTATAGAAAGCCATATTGGATTATAGATTTGGAACTAAATAAATATAGTAAGGTTAGTGAACAATTCCAGACGAATACAACTAGACGAGTTACAGCTAATATGGTAGGAAGTGAGACAGACATAAGAAAATATACGACGCGTAGTGTCACAGCTAAACTTGATGAAGAAGTTTCAGATAAGGAAATTCCAATTAAGGATGGCGAGCAAATTGTAGAATTATCAACCGAGGCGATAGTGAGTAAACAATCGGAAATTGGACGAGAAGAAAATCTTAGTAGTAAAGATAACCCTAAAACAACTTCAGATCCATTCATACACTCAAATATTGATTTCTCAATTTGGGATAGAAAATTAAATAATACGAACGAGGTGAATCTTTACGAAAGTGACGAGATTTTTGATACATTTGTGAATGATAACGACAAACTTCGTAGTATTAATCATCAAGCCTTACTGTGGCACGCAAGGTTTGGTCATGCATCAATAGCATATCTCAAAGCTATTCAATTAAAATTCCCGGATAACAAAGAATTAAGAAACGTGATTTTTGACGAGTCAATAATAGATTGTGAGGTTAGTTTAGCTTCTAAATTTAATAGATTGCCATTCCCCAAAATAAGAAGTCGTGCAACAGAACCATCGCAAGTAATACACTCTGACGTAATGGGGCCAATATCTCCAACTACATATCCGAAAGGATACAGGTTTATATCAGTCTTCATTGACGATAAATCGAGATTTGCTATGGCATACCCGATGAGAGCGAAGAGTGCAACAGGTCGGTGTTTTGAAACGTTTATCAGGAGTTGTAGAAACTTGTTGGGTTACGACGCGAAGGTCTGTTGTCTTAGGTCAGATCAAGGGACAGAATTTACCGGGGGACATACAGTTGAGGTGTTGAAAAGATTAGGTGCGGAAATACAACTGGCGAGTCCTGACACTCCGGAACATAACGGCGTCTCAGAAAGATACAATCAGACAATCCAGAAAAAGGTCCGTACGTTTGACGCGAAATTACCAGAAAACATGTGGGATCTGATTCTGTCTGCCGCTGTATACGCGTATAATCGAACACCTCACAAAATCTAATGAAGTGAAAACTCCATTAGAAGAGTTTGCACCGAAACATAGTTTTGATATTAATCAGATAAAGAGATTTGGCTGTTTAGCGTACATGAAAGTTCAGAGAAAAGTAGGACCTAAATTTAGGGCATTAGTTGTGAGAGATATTCTGGTTAGTTACACTCCAACAGGATACATATTGCTGAAACCAGAAGAAGGTAAATTCTATGAAAGTAGACATGTCAGGTTTAATGAGAAAAAGGTTTATAGTGATAAGTACAAGAGATGTGGGATCAGAGATGTCCCAGAAGTTCAAGAAGTGATAAACAAGGAGGATTGGTTTGTAGGTTTTGATAAGGGTTCGAGCGATGTGGATGAGGCCTCCAAATCGGAGGGAGGACCGAAGAGAAAAAGGGGTAGGCCGCGAAAGGTAACTCCAAGATCAGAGATAAAAGAGGTCAAGGAACCTACCAGTGGAATAGCAAAGGAATCAAACCTTGCAACATTACCAATCGACGCTGATCTAGAGCCTTGCTTATTTATAACGATGTTGGAGTCATGCGGATAAATTTTTGATTTTATTATTATATGTAGATGATATCATCATGGCGAGTAATGACAAATTTAAGCTGGATGAGGTTAAATTAGCACTGAGTTCCAAATTTGAAATGACTGTCCTAGGTGAACCAAGAGAATTTTTAAATATAGTTATTAAACGAGATCGAGAGAACAGAATATTAAAATTGAGTCAGGAAAGATACGTTCAGAAATCACTGATTAAATACGGGTTTGAAAATTCACATCCTCAAAGAACTCCAATGTTAACTATACAGGCATCTAATCATGAGCGAAAACTGAGAGAATCAGACATTTCGGGTGAGATCTATGTTATGGCTGATGAGAGAATAAATTGTCCATACAGAGAAGTAGTAGGTAGCTTACTATATCTAGCAGGAACGACTAGACCAGATATTTCCTACGCGGTCAATGTGTTGAGCAGACACCAGGTGAGTCCAACCGATGAGGATTGGAAAATGGTGAAGAATGTGTGAAACTCAATTTGATCAAAGTAAACTGGATTAGTTCCAGAGATCAATTGGCTGTCGCGTTTACCAAACCTCTGGCGTTTGAATTACACAAGCGCCAAGTTGACAAAATAATGAATGTGAATATCTAATTATTGTCTTTCTGTCTGTTTAGGGAACAAAAATATATAAACTTGATGATAACCTTTTCATACTGGAGGACACAGAAGAAGTCGGGAAGGAGTGTTGGAATATGGCTCCAGCTGCTGGTCCTCATATATATATATATATTGTAACATGATAAAAATCATGTACTGTTCCTCGCCTGAACTGACCGCGGATCATGGGGGGAAAATTAGTATTTTTACCTTAGCGAGGAGTCGGATCACCCAGAGCCACCATTGTCATTTTATTTTTTTTATTTCTATTATTTACTTCCTTTTCATCATTCTCTCGAACTCTGTTGATCGCGCTCACCGTGGGTTACGTGAGCTTCCNAAAATTAGTATTTTTACCTCAGCGAGGAGTCGGATCACCCAGAGCCACCATTGTCATTTTATTTTTTTTATTTCTATTATTTACTTCCTTTTCATCATTCTCTCGAACTCTGTTGATCGCGCTCACCGTGGGTTACGTGAGCTTCCTGGCGAAGGGAGTGGAGCGGAGCATCGGGAAAGGCTACAAGACGGCGCTATAGCTGAGGAGCAGCACACTGACGAGCACGCGCACACCGAGTCTGGGAGACTCACACCACGTAGGATGCGAAAGACGATCGTCGCACGCCAGCAGGCATCTCAGGCCTCTACGTGCGAACCCCCACCACCTCACCGATGGATCGGCGGCACAAGGCCGTCCAGTAAAAAACCGATGCTACAACATTGAGGGAGCATCGGATTATGTTGGCTCCTGCGCCGCTCAACGCGGATCACATCCACCGACCGCGAGGCGCAAGTCCCAGTTTTCTGGGACTAAGGAATTTGGGATTAGAACCATTTTAAAATGCTAGAAGCAAATTGTCGAATCCCCTGGATTCTTCGCTCTCTATCACGTCATCGGGTGGGGATAGAAAAGATTTTGAGGTTCCTCGGGGCGATGTACGGCCCCGACGGACACTCTTCGCTGGGGTTCAGCCATATTAAGTCGCTCTGCGCAATTAAAGTTTTATTATGCTCTTTGAGCTTCTTTAAATTGTTAAAACAATTATTACTTTGGTGTGCCTGGATTTTCAGGCCTTTTCCTGACGTCGCCGTACTGAGGGTCCAGACGAGTTTACCCTGGAGTTTCTCGCGTATCAAACGGTAAGCGTGATTTAATTTGTGAGTGCTCGCGTAGTTTTTCGATTCATTTCTCCGGTGGCCATTGTGGACACCGTTTGAGTGTTAAAATTCGAGCCTTTTGCCTTCGGGACGCGGCACTCAGTGGCCTGTGGCCTCATTTCTTCATTTCCAGTAGTAAATATTAATTATTTCCTTCATATTGTTGCGGTTTATCGGTTTTGATTTTGGAACTTTGTTTAATTTCTTCTTTCGTGTGGCTCTCGCGTCGTAGTCGCTTGCGGGTGATCCTCGCGTCTTAGCGTCTCCCACGCGTCTTTAAAGTTATTACTATTTCTTTTCGTTAATTAGTATCACTAGGTTAGTTACATTTTTTTTGGTTTGTATAGCGTCTTTGCTCGCGGGAGTCCGCTCCCGCACGTGTACAGAATCCTACGCTAATTCTCGTATGGACGAGTAAAAGATCACACTTAATTATGATTTGAAAATATAATTTTTTTATGTTTTGTAAACAATTGCATATTGTTGAGTACGCTAATTGTAGCCTATTCCCACACGCCTCCGCGGTTATCTGAGTTAGTCGTGGAATGCGGCTCAACGGTGTGACCTTGTCCTTTGGCGGTTAAAAGGACTGGCGCCCTTCTTGGCATTTTGTCTCCTCTCGTTATTCCCGTCGTTCTAATTCCAGGTTGAGGGAGTCCAAAAGGATCGCTGAAAGTTCGTGGAGAACCACGCGTCTGAATCCCGCAGACGCGCTTGAAAAAATACCTCACAATATATATTATCTATAGTATAAAATGTATCTATGTAAGCTAAGGGGACGAGATCGTGCGCATGCGCAGATCTCGTCCCAGGCCGGTTGTGGCGTGTAGGTTGTGCATTCCTGTACGAGACGTGTTGGACGCTGGACGCGAGACGAGTGACGTGCTTCACTGAATAAATCTTTGACGAGTTAATACTGTATGTACATTTATTGTGTCCCAATCCCGAATAATCCATCAATTATTATTATTATTCCAGTACCTTTCTTCTCCTGCTGCGGATTATTCATATAATGATATACAAATTTGAATTTATTCTCTATTATTAAAACTTCGTTTCATTTCTTACCGGATTGATAAAATAAATCTCTTCGGGTCAAAAAATAAAAATTTTTTACTCAGTACTATATATTGCACAAAATAAAAAATAGATTTTGACTTCGTTACAAGCTTGAATTTGTGATTAAATATTGATGGTTCATATTTAGTTAATAGAATATTACGATTTATTCGTAGGGATGAACAAAAGTAACTGATTTATGTATGAAATTTATCTATGTTAAAACAATAAAATGGATGACTAACACTTTTTACTCTCCTGATGTATTTATTTATGTTTCATTATTGTTTATACTCATTCCCTTTTCCCGAAATGTTACACAGCGCCCCTTGAAAATCGAAGAGAGTCCTTCCGAGAAATAATGAGCATGTATATCCGTGTATGTAGTTCTGTTTATGTATTCACTACAATTTATCGTAGTCACAAATCTTCAGCGTTGTAGATATCGACAGTCCGAAAAATTCCGTCTGTAGTAACGTTTATCCCATCGTTCGTATACACATAGTGCACAGCAATGAATAATTTTTCACTACAAATTTGGATTTGGATTCATTGCGCTCTGGGGACACTGAATTGTATTTTGTTTCTTCAATAAATTTATAGTTTGTTCAGCATTTGTATTTTTACAGATTTAGTAAAGTTTCATTTTCCAACTATTTTTCTTCAGCGTGTTCACAGGATTCATTTACGAAGTCAGAAGATATAAACATCGTTCGTATAATTCTCCACCAGTTTACATATTTTGTATGACCAATGGTGCAGGGAGATGGATTAATATCAAGATCATCAATCCTACTTACATCGAGAAATATCAGAATGATATTGTACAAGGAAATGTAAGTATATAATTCAGTCTTTCCTTCTGAAATTGTTGCATCCAATGTGAATTTTTTAAATATGAAAAACTCAAAAATACGGGATAGATTACGACGAAGTATTCGCTTCTGTTGTGAAACACACCAACATTCGAAACTTGTTGTCGATAGCTGACAAACAAGGATACATCGTGAAGCACTTTGACGAAAAAACCGCATTCCTCAACGGAAATCTTCAAGAGGTTATTTACATACGACAGCCACCTAAGTACGTGATCGAGCGGAAGCAACAATTAAGCTGCAGGTTGGTCAAAAGCATTTATCGCCTGAAACAAGCTACACAAGTGTGGTATAACCAGCTTACCCAGGTATTGAAGTCACATGCATTTGTTTCCAGCGCTGCAGACAGCTGTGTATAGGTCTCCACTGCAGAGCCTAAAGTATATTGAACTATACATGTGGATGATTTCCTTGTCGCCTGTGAATCAGAGGAGAGGATTTAAACCCTAAAAACAAACCTCAATAAACAGTTCAGTATTGAGGACCTGGGCTATTTGAAATGCTACCTGGGAGTCCAGGCATGAAGAGACAAAAATGGAGACTTCCTCATCTGCCAGTCGACATACATCGGAAAAATACTGTGAGAAATCAAGATTGATTTCACAAAAAGATCTACTTATCCAATGGACCCTGGTTATGCCAAACTCAGGGCTCAATCCCTAGACTATGAAAATCACCATTATCAGACGCTCATTGGAGCACTCTTGTTCATTGCTGTAAACAGAAGACCAGATATTGCAGACTCAATTTCCATTCTAAGCCAGCATATTACTGCATTAGTAGTATAAGCGCAACTATGGCGCCCCCCACCTACAGTCTACCTAACCCACCATGTCACCCATCGGAATAGCACGACTCCGATGCAGCTGAGTGGTGGGGATGGGTAGACTGTCAGTGAGATACGTTGTATTTATTGCATATTAAAAATGCAATTATTTCATCGATTCTACGCTCGAAATTTTCAAGCATAGAATCAATTAAATTCTCGTGAGCAAGGGGTCAAAAGGCAAATGTTTTAATCACACCAACTCCTTGCTTCACTATTAAAAAATGCGACGGAGACGGGTTTCGAACCCGGGGCCGCCGCGTGAAATGCCCGAACGTTTCCCCTGAGCCATTAGCTTTGGCTTAAAAACATTGTCCGCACGTGGCGCTATAACGCTACTTAATAATCAAATATTGCTTCTCAATGGGAGCATTATTTGAGTTGAAAAAATAAGAGCATTATTTAATTCAAAAAATGAAAAATTTATTTTTCGATTCTCTATTCTTTTCGTTTTGGGAATGATGTAGAATGATCTAATATGTGAAAAAATTGAATTTCAAAAACACCCGAATGCCCGAGATATACGGCGGTACCTAAAGGGGTGTTAGAGGGGAGGGACGAGTGTTAAAGCGATTATGGTTATTGAGACATAAGAAACAATGTAACTCACGCAATCTTTCTTTTCTCCTAAATTCGATGTGCAATTATTGTTTTTTCACTCATTCGTAAATTCAACGTACACTTATTGTTTTGTCACTTATTGTTTACACTTTGTTTACACTTTGTTACACTGCCTTGAATTCTGTTAACATTTGTTCTGCACTGATCTGCTCACCATCTTTATGAAAGTTTCATCTCCTAGTTGTTGAGTCCGCTTCGCATTGTTCAATCACACACTTTTTCCGAAGTCTTAAAGATTCTTCGTAAATCCATAAAAGCCAGATGAATCAAAGAAGACTTTTCATAATAAGTTTTTGACAGAAAGATAACTGAATCGACTACCAACTGCCGAATCTGATGGATAACTAAAAAAGATATCAGAGAAACAATAAATGTATCAGCACCGCGATTTTGTTGAGTTGACAGTGTCAGCATCACCTGCTCCTGCTCTCTCTCTCACTCTATTCCTTTTTGATCAACGTAAACAGAAAGAGTCATGCTTATACTCTTCTAAACACAACAAATGTGATTGGGTTCTTGAGAGATATGACTAAAAAGATGAATACGTTCAATCTTTTCCCATTTCTATGTAGGTTTATTATTAATTCAGAAAAACTTTGTAGCTGAATCATACCCAGGCTATTATTATTTGTATATGTAGACATAAAAAAATGATTCAAGCGTCTTTGTATACGAATTCACATGGATGATATGGCCCGTCAAGGAAACGTATTGATAAACGATCTTCTGCAACCAGTGTCTTATGAAACATGTATGCTTCATGATCTTCCACAAAAGCAGTAGAAAGCCGAGCGGGGAGGAATAGGTCACTTTCGTTACCCAGAGTAGCCCTGACTCTTCTCCCGTAGTTAGTATTGGCAGTTTTAAATCCTGTAATCTGATATGGTACTCCAAGACACAGCTCATCAATCCTCTTAGTGGGAAGACTCTTGCATCGTGCAATTCTATTGATTTTACGCTCAGCCATCTTCGAAAACGCTATCATGATTATCATAAAAGACACAATGAAAAACAATTAAATTCAACTGTTTTTAGCACTTAATAAAATAAAAGAAATGAATACATACCTGAATAATAAAATAAAAAATATATATATACACACCTGAATTTCTCTTCTATTCACTACAAATCACTTGTACCTATCTACACTTCGAATAGTACTGACCATTTTGAGATTGTTGTGAAATATATACTAATACCCCCTACCAATCACCCAAAACTGTAATTATGTGATTTACCACTTTTCTGCTGCTTACAGTTACAATACGATTGTCCCTCAAAAAAGGAAGAGAAATTAATCGTCAGCATTTATGTATCGCAGCATGAAACACACGTCTGTAACTCTATCCATGACTAACCGAACGTGATTTATTGTCAATTTTTTTATTTGCTGACTATTTCATCACGTGCTCATAAGAAGACTCATAAGTCTTATAATATTTTGTCTTCACACTGATGATTTCATCAATTCAAACTGCCATGCGTTCACTTTTGGTTTAAATATATGGGACTACTTATGCATTTATATCACTGCGGTCGATATTCTCATGTCTGAAAGTGAAGGCCTCCACACAATCAAAAAGCACACGCGAGAAGCAACAAATATAGTTTATAGGCTAGAAGAAATAAGTTTCCAACGTTCTATAGTCAATGCGCGAACGCACAATAGAGCAATAAGGAATAGAACCGTGCAACAACTATCGAAATAAAGTTATAAGCTACAAGAACCTTGCTTATTATGGCGTCAGCTGATCATACATACACGAGGGAAACAGGAAAAATACAGGATACGATGTCCACTGAAGGAGAAAATAGTGTACAAAAAGATGGGATTAAGCTAAACTATAAAGAGGGGGATGAATGATTGATTGAGCTCGTTCGATCTTATCGTCATATATGGGATAAGAAACATCGTGACCACAAAGACACACATGATAGAAAATTCGTTGTTCAGGTTACAGCGATCTTCTGCAACTAGTTTTCTTTAAAAGTGGTGAAACTTTCATTAGCAATTAGGCAAATCCGGTTATTGACATCCTCGTGGATCGAAAAAATAACTCCTCATCACTTCGCAATTTGAAAATAAACGATTCAACGTCTTTAATTGTATCACCATAATAATCGATAGGTCGCGTCCACCAGCGTCGATACCTACCATCATTTGTGCTTCTTCATTTTTTTAATGAACATGAATGGTCCCTTTTGCAAACTCACAGTTGCCAAGAATAGCGCATCGGTACCAATCATGATTACAAAATAATTAATACTAGATAATTAAACGACTTTGACGTCTCAAATATTTCGTTGTGACGCAGGTTAAGTAGCTATTGCTTGTGTCTCTATATTGTGTGGTGAATTGTTGCTCATTTCATGTTGCTCATAGCCTGTAACCTATATTTGTTACTTATAGCTGGTGCTTTTTGTGCTCTGATTGTGCAGAGGCCTTGAACATTACTTATTTGATCCATAAGCAATGGAGAGTAAGAGTATCGAAAAGATCGGAAGTACCTTTACTTCTTACTGCAACTAGACTACTTCATTTGTAATGAGTTCCAGAAAGTGATGGCCGTTGCGTGGATCGACTGCTGATATCTGTCCGGTGCGTTACATGCGCCCACCGTTCGTAGTAGCTTGCGATGAGACTCGCTCTGGTCCGAATGAACGATCTGAAACAGCCGGAGAGTGCGAGAGTGTTTCCAGGGGTTGCATTGAGTTGAGATCGATTAATTTATTATAATTTTTGTACCAGTTATAAATAACTCCATACACCCCAAGGCTCTGGTAATTGATTTTAACCCTCTTTCCCTTTTGTTTGTAGTGGTAGGGTTGCTAACTGCTGAGCGTCGCTGTATTTTGCTCGATACGTGTTAAGTCGGTGTCTACGGCTATGTGTGAACCTACTAGATATCTTTTCCCAGAGAGAATTTCCATTTTGGTGGCCGCGAATCAGTGGTGACTGCCAGGAGAGCCCTCTTCTTTTTCGCTAATTGGCGGATGTTGAGATCAATTATTTTGTTTGATTCGCCAAGATGAAATTCCGATTTGAGGAATTCACTTACCTCGGCGAGCGCATTTTTGTGCTCCGAAACTGGTTGCCCACGTATCACCAGCTTGTTTCTTCTTGTTGCGCGCCTCAGCTCCTCCAATTCCTCCTCATGAGCCTGTTGATTTTCCAATAATTTTTCGGTGAGAGATATGAATTCTTCGGAAGCGTTGCTCAGCTTGGCCTCGTCAGGTCGCGATGCACTTACCAGTCTATCTTTTAGCATCTGGATTTCTCTAAGGAAAACCTCTTTTTCTGCTTGAACGGATTCATAGAGTGCTTTACTTTTTACTTCATTACTTTTTCATCTAGAGCATCCAGTTTGTTTCTTGTTTTGACAATGAGCTCACCCATTTCAGCGAATTTCTTGTCCTGATCAGTACAAAATTTGTCGATTTCTTCATCCAATTTCTTGAGCAATTCAAAGAACAGATCAGTGACCGCCTTCACTGTATGTGTTTGAACATGGACTAGGGGGCTTGGGGGTATTGAGTACGTTTGCACTTGGGTCGTCATTTGTTCGTGCGGCAAACCCTACTTGATTATTATTATAATTTTTCTCATTTTTATCACTGCTATTTTATCATTGTGTTAATCGGATGGAAGGACGCTTTTGGAGTGTCATCACAACCACCCTTATTTATGTGTCTTGGCTCTGCAAGAGGAGACGAGTGTAGGAGAGTCAGTAAAATATTCTACGATTTTGTTTCTTTGGGTGTTTATTCCGTTCATGTCCGCTGTACGAGGCCTCCCTCTGCCCTTGCCTGAATTGATAGGTCTTTGTTTACCTTTAGTAACATTATGTGTGTCTTTTGTTTTCGCGCTTGCTCTGGCCCTTCGTCACAAGGTATTCGCGCCTGTTGTGGACAGGCCGTTAGTTTATTTGGTTATATTTGTGGCTGCTTTGCCCAATATGTGTATACGGTGGTGTACGGGAGAGAAAGAGAGATGGAACGATTGAGTGAGTAACGGGAACGATGACTTTCCATAATTTTATCCATGTAGACTGAACTTTATCATCCAGAAAGCGGTGTATCAGATGCCGTAGTCCACACTATCCTGTCACGCCTCATCGATACGCAGTATCTGAAAAACGGTGGCGGAACCGTACGAGAGAAGGACTTCGTAGGGAAAAAACACGGCCGATAGTGTTTTCTTACTGAAGTTACTGAGTAATGTGTCAATCTATAGCTACAAAGAAAATGGAGAATGTCACAGTATTACATGAAGATATCGAAAGATCCTTTCAGATTTCCCTCGTAGATCTTTCACTGTGTGGAAAAAATTTCCGTGTAAATTTGAATTTTTCTATTAGTTTCATGGATATTCATTAGAAAATGATGTCAAAATGAAATTGAGTTAGCTTCTGTTCATCACTTCGCTAACGATTCAATAATAGAAATTGTTGACATCTTCATTTGTGATTTTTAATTAAATTTTGGAGGAATAAAATTGGAAAACTTCAGTAAATTCAACTCAGTTGATTGTTTATAAATGGAAAAATGGATGAAAAACTGAAGGTTTTTACCATTGGTTGGACAATGATAGTAAACCAGTCTATTCTCATTGATGTTTCCTCACAAAATCATTAAATGCCATTTATTCATGAGATATGTACTATAATCGGAGATTCTAGAATGGAATTTTGTATCGAATTGCTCAGAAAATTTTCAGGCGATATTTGAGATGGTTAGTAAATATTTCAAGTTGCTGAAGAAAAATTAAGAATCATCGGAAGAATCAGGATGAATTTACTTTCATAAAATATTTATCCTCCACTTCACTGTTTGAATGTAATGATCATTATGGTTGTTATTCATCAATTTCTCCTGAGGCTTGAAGTGATGATAAACTGACAGGGAGTTTATTCTTGAGTCGCCAAGTAGCTGAGAAACCGGTATGCGAGTCGAACGTATACACTCAGTCACTCACTGACTCGATAGACTCTCAGTTGAATTGCCCGGAGTGCTGTTAGTAATGAAACTGACCGCTAGTCGCGTGAGGAGTGGAAGCCGGCAACCAAACCTATTAAACGCCGTGATTTGAACCAAATGTTGAGGTTAACGGCTAGTGACGTATCTCTTCAAAGAAATTTTAAATATGATCGAGTGACTGATGGAGTAAAAATATTTCACAAGAAAAAACCCACCGAAAGTTTCAACATTCAGCTGTAGTATTGAAAGTGATGGGATTCACGCGAATTGTTGATGCTTAAGGTAAGGGATACCATTTGATCTCATGGCTTTTAGTTTGTTTACTTACACTGCAACTACAGTGTTGTTTATTGTGATGTTCTTTCTTCTCTGCATGTTTCCAGTTGTGGAAGACTTGGTTAATCATTGAAGAAATTTAACAAATATGGCTGACACCGAAACCGGTAGTAAACGCCAACAATCTCAGTCAGATACTGAATCGGAGAAGGATGATCCTCAAATAGAAATTCTCATCAGAGGCATAAGTGGCTTATCTGGTGCTGGTGATGATGAAGAACCACAAAGGATCAAGTGGATGATTAAGAGGAGAAGAATCGAAGATGATGACGAAGACGAGGAGAAAGATGGAAAAGATGCAGACCCACCTGTTGAGAAAAATGCAGAATTTAGCCCACAAATCGAAACTGAACTAGAAACTCCAACAGTCTCTGAGTTGAACAAAGCCACTGCCACTGATAATACTAGTTCCACTTCATCTTCATCAGTATCGAAGGTCGGAGACATTGACACTCATGGGAGCAACGCGAACTGTTGACTCGTCTCGCAAAACACCGCTCAATGACACGACAAGTACTGATAATACTAACAGAGATAACCACAAATTTCGTGAGCGCGAATGTGAGAAACGTGCGTATCTAGATGGACGATTTTTTAGAGCAGTACTTGAAGAAACAGAAGTTAATGGAAAAATTGTCGCTATATGTCAATTTTATCCAGGAGAAAGGAGATTCTCAGCTGATTTTCGTGTTCCATCCAATCTAGTCAAACATCTTGCGGTAATTCTTCATTCATACTCTATTACAAATTGAAGCTGAGCCAACGAGAATTATTGATCCGGGTATGGATGATATTTCAGACATATGAGAAAAAAAGTCCAACTCAATCATATCTGAGTGCAACGTGAAGAAAAAAAGAAAGCAGAAAACAATGTCTGAGTCCATTGTTGCTCTTCTTCAGCACGAACTAAATAAATCAACTTGAATGTGCTTGTCTCCATGTGCACACAGAGTTGATAGATTTGTTGTGATTCTCCGAAGTATTTTTGATTTGATTCTACTTTGATGTTTTTCCATTTATAGTTACATGACGGAGTGATGGCTGATTATATCTCTATATTATAAAATTCCAAATCGACTTCTGTTAAGACATGGAATGGTGATAATTGCGGGTCATAAGGGTCATAAGAGTCATGAGGGTCACGAGTGTCATAGATGTGCTAAGGGTCACGAGGGTCATAGAGGTGCTAAGGCTCATAGGGGTGTTACGAGTCATAAGGGGCATCATAGAGGGGCTAAGCGTCATAAAGGCCACGAGGGTCATAGAGGTGTTAAGGGTCATAAAGGTTATAGAGAGGCTAAGGGTCATAAGAGTCAGGAGAGTCTCAAGGGTCTCAAGGGTCATAGGGGCCCTAAGGGTCATAAGAGTCATAGGGGTGCTAAGGGTCATAAGGTTCATAGGGGTGCTAAGGGTCATAAGGTTCATACAGGGGCTAAGAGTTATGAGGGCCACGAGGGTCACAGATGTACTAAGGGTCTTAAGGGTCACGTAGGGCATAGAGGTACTAAGGGTCATAAAGGGGTGTTAAGGGTGATAAAGGAGCTAAGAGTCATAAGGGTCACGAGGGTAATAGAGGTGCTAAGGGACATAAGGATCACGAGGGTCAGAGAAGTGCGACAGGTCATAGGGATGTTAAGGGTCATAAGGGTCACGAGGGTCTCAAAGGTCACGAGGGTCATAGGGGCTCTAAATGTCATAGAGGTACTAAGGATCCCGAGGGTCATAGGAGGGCTAAGGGTGACGAGGGTCTTAGGAGCGCTGAGGGTCACGGGGGTCATAGGAGTGCTAAGGGTCACGAGGGTCATAGGGGTGGTAAGGGTCATAAGGGTCATGGGGGTTCTAAGGGGGCTGCCCATATATGGGTGGATTCCCATATATATGGTGGGTGCCCATATATCGGGGGGGTGCTAATATATGGGGGGGTGCCCATATATGGGGGGGAATTATACGTATGTGGCCTCTTACCGTAAAGTATGTATAGATCTATCGGAAAAACCCTCCCGGTCACACCCACTCGGTCACACGGGGAGGGGGGAGCGAGCGAAGCGAGCGGGGTGGGGCGAAGCCCTCCTGGGGTTGGCAAGCGAAGCAAGCAGTGGGCATAGCCCCCTAGTAATAAGCATAAGGAAGAAAAGAGAAATGCGTTGAAAAAAGAACCTTCAGGCCCAAGAGGAGTCCAAGGAACTCTGAAGAAGTTCGAGAAAAATTTGACTGGTGTAATTTTGACTACGTCGGTGAGCCACGTAGAAGAGCCTTTCCCTGGTGGAGAATCCAAATTTCAAGAAGATGATTCATGGTAAGTTTCTGGACTGGTGAGAAAGCAATGCAAAGGAATTCTCGGCATTGGAACCGGCGGTATATTAATATAACTGTTCCGTCTTGCTTCAATATGAAAAAAAAAGACATACAGAAATTTTCTTGTTTCACTAGCATGATTTTTTCATCTCACCTCTGGCTTGATGAAATTAATATGCAAATTTTGAAAATCAGAAAATTATATTTCCAAGAAGTGCAAGAACTTACTCCAGATGGCAACGAAAGCTAATTTCAAGTATTTATTATATAGATTTACCATTAAAAGGGAACCAGAAGATAAGAATTCCATCGAGACGTACACTGGGTAAACGCATAGATGATATGCATTATGAGAAAATGGACATGATCAAGAAGACTTTAGCTCGCCAAACCCACGTTTGTACCACTTTGGATATGTGGAGTACTAGCTCTTATCGATATTTAGGCATGACTGCCCATTGGGTAAGTGACCATTGTTTTAGCTTGGAACTGTTCACGGAAAGAATGAGATTTGTTAATGGAGAATATATTGCTCACTCGAACCACAAGTTGAAGAGGCTTGAATTAGGAATCATGGCTCTCTTGTTTTGCAGAGAACTGGATTTTTAATTCAAGGAGATCTTTCTTCTTGAAGTATCTAAAAATTGTAGATTATTGATCAAATAGAAAAACGTTCTCAAATCAAAGAATTCTCTTCAAATTGAGCTTGTTTGTGCGTTCTGTACCGTCATGAATTTCCATGTAGATAAGTATTTACAATTTTGAAGATTGATGAAACTACATTGGAGCAAAAGTCTGCCGCAATTACCTGCCGTCGATTTCCAGCCTCACACACCGCCGATAGGATTGGAAATGAAGTAGAGAGTATTCACAACGAGTTTGGATTGGATGTGGACAAAATAATAGCGTATGTGACAGACAATGCAAGCAATTTCGTGAAAGCCTTCAGAGATTTTGGTGTCGTGTTATTAGAGATTTATGAGTAAAAACATCCAAATATTTTTGTTACGTCCGGAGACGTTATCCACCTCGGTGGACAACGGCTAAATAACAAATTATTTAAGGACTCCAAACGACTTCTAAATTTAGGGGGAATGGTCCGAACGTGGTCCAGAGTAGACGCGTGTCTGTTTGTTTGTCCGGTTCATTTTAAAATAAGGTGCTACTTACTGCTCCGCCACTGTATTCGATTGTGTCGACGTATCATGTAAGGTTTTCCGCTTCTTTATAGTTAGAAATCACGTCTAGAAAATTTATGTTTACTTTGCTAATTAACTTTTTAAACTGACTGCTGTATTTTAAGGTTAGTCCTTTCCCACCTATTCCTTCGTTTGATTCGTCATCAGACTGGCTGTCTCCCTCTCCTATCCCACTGGGTCATGTCTCCCTTGCTGAGAGCCGGCGATATCTCTACGGCTCCGCCGAAACTACTGCGATCACCTGTTTTATCGTCCACAAAAACGAGCACGCCTTTACTTCCAAAAAGAGGGAAACCGTCAACGGCTGAATCCCATAGCTCTGCGACAATACCCCATCAATTAAACTACACCTAACCCCTCTATCCGTCAACAACAGGAAAAGAAAAGGGTGTGACGACACCATCCCAGCTGTAGAGTTGCCTAATGTCAAAAAACCGAAGGATTCATCTCCACCTCCAAATCCAGCTAGTCCCTGCAACTCTGATGGTGATCCACTTTCTGAAAACTCCTATCTGAGCGTACCTGACCCTGAACTCGCCCAATCCCTTAAATCCCTTGCATCTACCTCCTGCACACTAGTTGAAAGGGCACCCTCCGCCATGGCAGCTACCCCTAGGGACTGAATCTACCTCTCTTTAACAATGGACAATTCATCATTCCATTTTATTACAGGACAATTCATCGCAGCTCATCTCATCATCCGACAAATTCATCATGTGGACAATTCATCACGCGAACATTTCATCACACGGACAATTCAATAAGGAGCGAAAAAGAGATTCTAAATTATAGACTAATGGAGGGGGAAGAGGGGGAAAAGGGAAATAAGTACTGATAAGAGAGGGGAAAAAATAGAAGTTCGAACGGAAAGTATAGAGAGCGTATAAGAGACTCCAAATTGTGTACAAATGGAGAAGGAGGGGGAATGGATACTAATAACAAAGCGAGGAAAATCAGTGCGTACATTGCCACCGGCAGTAGGCTACCAGTACAGGCCAGGAAAGGTGTACGACATATACACCATGCCGCTTCACTTCGTATTGAGTCAGAGAGATAAAAACCTCTTGAAAGACAATGGTTATTTATTCAACAAACTCAAAGAACACCATGCAACAAAAATAGTGACGTGGCGCTGTATCGACTACACAACTATTAAAAAATACCACTGCCTTGCCACAACGACATCAGACTCAACAACAGGTTAGCACTCTTCATAAAAATCTGCAAATAAATAAATGCTCTGGAAATAATGACGATAACGATTATTTTCAAATAAAAGAAAAATAATCGCTGGTGATATTAATTACAAAAATTATTTACAAATGCTAACGTAGAATCAGTTCTGTGCGACGGAGAGCATTCCCATGTAGCTAACGCGGCACGAGTGAACGCCAGAGAAATAATCAACAAAATAAACAAACGTGCAGTAAAGACTAATGAGACACCAAATGTAATTGTGGGGGAGACCACCAGCACAGCGTCAGCAACCACATCAGTCGAGTTGCCAAGCACAATGGCTTTGAAGAAACGAATCCAACGACAACGCCAAGCCAATAATCCCCACTGTTGACACCAGCCACATTACAAGAACTGGTAATTCCAGAGGAATTTCAAAAGACTCTAAAAGGTGATCATTTCTTACTGCATGACAGCGACACACATACAATCAGATATTTAATATTCTCAACGATGGAGAATTTGAGGAAACTGGGCGAATGCCGAATTTGGCTTTCCAATGGCACTTTTTCGTCCATTCCCAAAGTCTTCAGTCAACTTTACACGATCCACGTTGGCATGCCCAAACACGACGACGAAGGGGAAATGATATTTACATCAATGCCACTTGTCTACATCTTAACACCTACGAAACGCGAAAGCGTGTATCGTCGAATCCTAAGAAGCCTTATTAATAAAGCCAATGTCGAATTAAACCCTGAGGTATTTATCACGGATTATGAACAAGGCTTTATTAATGCAAGGAAAGCAGTGTTTCCCGATGTCGATCTCCACGGGTGCTACTTCCATTTTACACAGTGCATATTAATCATGTCAGAGATGCACATAAAAAGAAAAAATACAACAATGACGACGAATTTGCACTGTACGTAAAAATGCTGATTGCTCTGGCATTTGTCCCTCCATCACATGTTACCCGAGCATACACTACTCTAACAGCCTGTCAATACTATCAAGACAACGCAGAGCATTTTAAAGATCTACTGAAGTATTTCAAAGATACATGGATCGGTGTAGAACGCCGCAATGGTCAAACAACAGCAAAATTCCCCATTCCGATGTGGAACTGTTATCACACAGTGATTAACAATGAGCCAAGGACAAATAACTGTATGGAGAATGCTTTTCACCAACGCGTAGGGAAAAGTAATGACCAATTAGGAAAATTTATACATGCCATTCAAATTGAGCAATCAACAACTGAAACTACTTGGGAACAATTCAACGCAGGTCGAGTCATCGCTCCAAAGAAACGCAAGAAATATGTAGATTACGATGCTCGACTTCAAACGGTGGTAGCAGAATGGAAAGATGACTCTAACATCATCGAATACCTCCGAGCCGTCGCCCACAACATAAATCCATGAACACTAATTATAAAAGCCACGATCATTCAGGTAATTCCAAGCCTAGGCTACAGATGAATGATATAAAATAATTATAAAATGAAATAAAAAAATTAAAAATCAGTCATCAAATGCCTACAAAAAAATTAAACTTATAATACTTATTGTTAAAATACTCATTCAATGATCGATCAAGTGGCTTCAAATAATAAATAAAAAAAAAGCAAATAACTGTTCATATTAAAAATCATGATTACTACTAATTTTACGTTGCCACAA
The DNA here is from genome assembly GCF_001412515.2 of Diachasma alloeum. NCBI lineage: Eukaryota > Metazoa > Arthropoda > Insecta > Hymenoptera > Braconidae > Diachasma > Diachasma alloeum. Next base: position 122,132 of record NW_021681422.1, read on the forward strand.
CAATGAGAATAACGCCAATGATAGAGAGGTCTACAACATAAAAAGATACTAAAAATAAAGAAGAATAATTATATTTAGCAAAAAAAGGAAAAACGACAAACGAAAAATGATGAAATGTCCACATAATAAATTGTCCCAATGATGAATTGTCCCTATAACAAATTATCAATGATGGCATGTCCCCATAATGAAAATTAATGATGAATTGTCCAATAACATCAATATCCCGTAATAAGGAGAGGTGTTACCCTAGGGACTACGATCTGGAGGATACCCCCTCCAATCGCTTTTTGATTTTGCTCATGAGTAAGGTTGATAACTTGAGAGACGAGGCTGCCAATGACAGAAAGGAACTCAAGGCCTGGCGCCAAGAAATCTCTGGCAAAGTCTCAAACATGGAATTGGAGGTAAAAGAACTTAAGGCTTCTAATAATGAACTGAGGAACAGGATAACTGTGGTGGAATCAAGTGGTCTCCAGCCTGTCAATGCGGAAACAGAACTCCGCATCCAGAAACTTGAACAAAACCTGCAGCTCGCCACTGTCAACGCCACGAGTAGCTATCCACATGCCCACATTTTGAACAAATTGGAAGCCCAAGAACGTGAGCTAAAAAAGTCCAATGTGGTTATCAGAGGCCTCACTCTTCCTAACACTAACTTGACTACCGAAGTCTCAAATTACTTGCAGTCAAATTTCCCCTCCTTCAGTGGTAAGGTCCAAGAAGCAAAGAATCTCAAGGCAGGAATGATTTGTGTCAAACTCGATTCACTAGAGTCCAAGAAAGAACTCTTTTCACTAAAGAAGACCTCAGACCTGCCAGGAATCTACATTAAGAGTGATCTCACAACGTCTGAACAAGAGGCTGACTATCAACTGAGGAATTTTGCAAAAGAAAAGAGAAATTCGGGCCATAACGTCAGACTCTCTCGCCAAACCGTTTTCGTAGACGATTCCCAATATCGTTATGACCCCAAGAAAAAATCCATCGAACTTTCAAAGCCCCGTCATCCCCTTCAACCTGCTCAAACCTCGATTCCATCGCATCCAACTCCTTCCCTCCAAAAAAACTAATGAACCTGAGATTGACCTTCTGGAACCTGAACGGATACAAAAACTTTTACCAGCTCAACTCCACTCCACTCCCTGAGATCCTTGGTCTGTCCGAGACCTGGCTCCTTAACCCGCTCACACACGCCCCTAAATGCTTTGAGGAATATAAATTTATCTCAGTGGAAGGACAAAAGGAGGACCCTAGTGATCCTGGTCACGCCAGTGGCGGCCTTGCCATTTTTTATCACAATAGTCTCCAAGCTGAAATTATCAATACATCTGATTACTGGATCTTTGCAAGGTTTCTACGCCAGCCCCTGTCGGACAGACCTTCCAACGTGTTCATCGGTCCAATTTACTTTAAACCTGCCCTAGGTCAAGACTTAGGGCTAATCCTCACAGACCTGCAGCTTATTCTCGAAGAAATCAACGACACTCGACTCAATGACCCACTTATTATAGGTGGCGACTTCAATGCAAGAATTGGACTGGACTGCTCCTATCCTGAGGAGCTCTTCGAAGGATCAGTATTCTATCCTTCTAGATCATTAACTGTGGTAGACGCTAATCGCAGAGGAACTACCATCAGTGAGCTCATGAAAGACAACGGCCTCCTCCTGTTAAATGGGCGATCTCCTGGTGACACACCAGCACTTCCCACCTACTTGGGTCCCAGAGGGAAGAGCACCATCGACTTTGTCTTCTCAGACCTTATGAATCTTCAACGTATCCACGACTTTTTCGTCGACCAATCGGTCCTACCCTCTGACCACTTTCCAATCATCCTCGACCTCTTCGCCCCCCCCCCTGAATCCCACTACCAGCCCGCCAAAGGTCCCAAAACCCCTTCGTCTCATATGGAGAAGTAACAGGATTGAAGACTACCGCAGACTTATTTCGGACCCTTCCCTGTTGGAACACAACCCTGACGCCGACATAGAAGAAATGATGCGGGTTCTACACTGTGTATGCTAAATGCAGCGCAACAGTCGGGGATGATGATCAACAGACCGCACTGCCCTCAGTCAACCCAGGCCAAGGCACCCTGGTTCGACAAAGAGTGCCAAGCTGCCAAAAGAGACACTATTGCTCTCCTCGTATCCTGCAAAAAGAACCTGTACCAAGCCCAACCCGCTGAAGCCCTTTATACTGCGAAGAAGTCTTATTTCACCTTAATCAAGGACAAAAAAGATGATTACTTCAATGTCATACGAGAGAAAATTGCCAATACAAACTGTCCCTCCGACTTCTGGAAGGCGATCAATTCTTGCAAAACCAAATCCTACTGCCCAGGACTATCCGTGGAGATCTGGCAGATGTTTTACGCCTCAGTCTACCCGCCTAGAGCTCTTGATCTAAATATTTTTGACGGTCAATCTGACGAACGTTTAGACAGAACAATTTCCCTTGCCAAGTTAGAGACTGTCTTTGTGGGTGCTAAACGTGGTAAAGCTGCGGGTTCGGACGGTATTTCTGCAGAGTTCTTCAAGGCTCTGCCCCCAGCGGGCACTCTCTACTTGCTCAACTTCTTCAACAAAATCCTCTCGGTGGGAGTTGTACCCAAATCTTGGCATGACATCATGATGACCATGATTTTCAAGAAAGGAGATAAATCCAAACCTGAGAACTACAGGGGAATAGCTCTAGTCAACGTAGTAGCCAAACTTTTCACGAAGATCTTATGTGCCAGACTCGATGGTTGGGCTGAGGAGGAGCTTATCTATCCAGAGTGTCAGGCTGGTTTCGGAAAGGGGAGATCGACCCTTGACAACATCTTCGTAGCCTTGGTGACAATTCAGCTGCAACTAAGGCTCGGGAACCGTAAGGTCTTTGGTCTCTTCGTAGACCTGAAGAGAGCCTTCGACTCCGTCAGCCACACTCTCCTATGGCAAAAACTTTTCCACCTTGGAGTCAGCTCGAGAATAATTAAGATCTTCTATGACTTATACGAATACGCTGTGCTAAGAGTGAGATCTAGTGGTGAGCTTACTGGCGAAATCGAGATTACGGAGGGTGTTCTCCAGGGGGAAAGCCTAAGCCCAACTTTGTTTCTCCTGTTTTTGAGCGACATAGAAACCTTCCTGAGAAACCGTGGCCACAGAGGTCCATATATCGACTCGCTCAAGGATGTAATGGCTTTGCTTTTTGCCGATGACTTGGTTCTTCTTTCATCCTACCAGATCCATATGTTCCACTTGATGAAAGACTTAGAAATTTACTTCAACAACAACCAGTTGTCCATTAATGTCTCAAAGACTAAACTGATAGTTTTCCGCTCTGGCGGCAAACTAGCCCTACTACCGAGCTACCCATTAAGAATTTATGGAGAGGAAGTGGAGATAGTTCCCTCTTACACCTATCTGGGTGTGGTCTTTTCAACATCAGCTCTTGGACGCCAGGCGTCCCTGGCTGCGCGTGGTAAAGTTAGAGTAGCTAGTGGTGCAGTCATGTTCATCCTGGCCAAGGCCAGTTCGGACTTCTGGGACGCAACCCTCAAGCTTTTCAACACAATGGCCGTCTCAACACTGCTCTACGCTTCTTCATCTTGGGCTCTACAGTACTCAGAGGACATTGAAACTATTCAACTCTACTTCTTTAAGAGACTGCTACTCCTTCCGTCCTGTACACCCGGACACGTTCTGCGACAGGAGGTCGGAGTTGTGGAACTGCTCTACCTGGTAACCAAACTAACCCTAAACTGGTTCACAAAAGTGCTTCTACAAGCAGACGGCAGGCTCCCTAAAGCCTGTCTCCTCAGATTTATGGAACTGGCCTCCAGCAGTCAGATCTTATCGGACTCAGTGGCTATCAAATCCCGCGCCATCCGGAGCAACCCGATCTTACAACTTGAAGCACTTCTGAAACCCTACAACATTGACTTTGACTGCTACAACCCCAACGCATTATACTGGATCTCAGAAACGCCGAGAGTCCTCGCCGAACTTAAGTTCCATCTCCTCGAGCATGACAGGTCCAGGGCAGAGGCCTCCTCATTCTGCCAACTATCGCTATCTAGAACCAGCTCAGGTCTACCGGCCTGTTACCTGAATCAGCGTACTTTCCTGACCATGACGAGCATCAGAGCGCAAGTGAGACTGGCTAAATCTCTAAAACTCGCTTTTACCATCAAGAGAACTGCCTACAGAATCGACCCCTCACAACAGTGCCAGGTATGCAACAATGGGAACTCTGAAACACTCTTGCATCTACTCTTGTACTGCCCAGAGTACGAGAAGTTCAGAGATTCTCTGCTGAGCTCTTTCATCCCACCTGGTAGACCTCCAGACGAAAAACTTCAGGCCCTCATCTCGTTTCTTGACTCTTCAGACCCCCTCACCACCCGAAACCTTTTCCTCTACATGAAAATTGTACTCAAGACCCGCTCACGCCTACTGAACCCAGTCCTCCCCCGTCTACCTTCTCCCGCGAAGCTCCCTAAGGTCAATCTTATTACGAATTATTTTAAACCAGTGGTCACCCTCTGACCCTGAAATTGTTCTCCTTTGGGTTTTCCTTCTAGTCTAATATTTTATTATTATTATTATTATTATTATTATTATTATTATTATTTTTATTCTTATTTTTTTTTATTTTTTATTTTTCCGTCGCCTACTCTGGACACTCATCGTACGTATCTCACTTAACTAGTGGTTTTAAACCCGTAAATTTCTCTTCTTACTTCTTGCTACTTCGGACCGCTCCCCCCCCCTCCCTAGTCTTACTATGTTTTCCCTGTTTTCTATGTACATATTGCGTCTACATTTATTTTTATACACTGGATTTGGCTAACTGATTTTGTTCTCTGCACACGAATTACTGACTACCCATGTATTACTTATGCACCGAGATAAAAACACAGAAAACTCATTTACTCATTTACTATTTGTCAAACTATGAAATTGCTTAACAAGGTTATACCTATTATCTGAGCAAATAAATTGAATTGACTTCTAAATTTATTCAAAAACTTTTCAATAGATGGATTAAAAATGAGAATTTAGTTTATTTCTAGATTTTAGTTATAAGGATGACGTTTAATAGCTTTTGACTTTCACCTTTATTTCTTATTTGGGAAAATCCTCAAGAGGAAAGGGAAACTGGGCATATTAGAAATAACCAAGAGATTTGGTATTTATGTAATAAATTTTATATAATTTCAATTCGACCGTTCTATGAAGTTACAATGATAAATATAATATGTTTATTTCTTTTTAATGAAAGACAGAAAATCTGGTTTGTCTCCCCTAGAAAATCTCTTGTTTAGATTTTTAGTTTTGGAAAAATAGTACTCATTAAAAAAAAACGAATTATCCAAGGAATTGATGCAATTAAATTTTACAACTTTACAAATTTAAATTATTTTTCACGTACGAAAAAGTTTATTGCGGGCTTCAGTTCGTTTCTCGCTCTTTCGTCACGAAAATTTGTGGGTACTTATGCACTGAGATAAACTTCCACTCACGAAGTTCGGTACGTTTGGAAAGGTTTTCAAGTTTGAGCACGTCAGCACTGTATAAAAACACTAAATTTTGTAAACTGTCCCTTTAGGCGCAGGAAACGCGGCTGCTCTCGATTTTAAGAATTTTTGACTATTGATCAGTACCAACAATCGTTTCTCTTAGATTTCAACACCAAAAAGTCACCGTGTGTAGTATCAATATTTATTGAAATTGAATTACTACCGGAGTTGCATATCGTCCGATCGATTCCGCGAGCTATTCCGCTGGGTCTAATATGTCGAAAATTGGCTAACGACTGCGTGTGTTTCGTGGCAGTTTTTGTCCGGTGGCAAAAACCCGCAAATTCTCGAATCTTCTTTGTATGATTGTGATTGGGAAATAGCCGAGGAATCGGTCGTTGCTCGATGCTGAAATATTCCAGCGCAATGGACTGTGTGCTGATGCAGCATTCGCGAAATGTTAGAAAGAAGCCTTCTACCCACTCTTTTATTTCTTGATTTTAATTTTGAATTCCGAATATAATATTTTGGATATAACATTTCTAACGGTTGAAGCAGTAGTCAGGCAGATTGGGTTGAAGTAATAGCATATCGAGCTGGAGCAATAGTTGGGAAAATTTCATCTGGAGACCATTGCGGGTAACTCTTTCTGGAACGAAGGACATAGCAGAATTTTCAGGGGGATGTTCATGAAGAGCGAAAAGATCTCGATAGTATGTTGACTCATTATCTCATTCTACCTTTTCAGAACTGAATGAAAATTTCTACATTATTGGAATCCAAATACCCTTCTAACAGGAGTGATATGCTCAATGCAAGGGATTTCATGTCGTCATTTTTTTATTATTTGTATCAGTTTGGTTTTCAAGGAGAGAGCACAATATCTACGCCTGGAGGATAACTATCATTAATTCTTTATGTAAGCATGAATATTGTCAATTCAGAAATTTTGAGATCCAAGAAAAAAAAACTTGAAAAATTCTACCGAACAGGAATCCACATGAAATTTATACATACCGTCGATGCGCCAGTTAATGCCACTGCCCCCCTTTCTGCCACTTTCGACACATTTTCGGTTATATCGAAGTGAAAATATTATTTTAATCCAAAAAGGGCATCGTCAACCCTTAAAGAGATTTATTCTGCCCTCTCTCACGCAAAAATTATCACTTTCTAACCGTGGAAAGTATTTTTTATTCAACCGCCAAATGTGACAGACACGCTGGACGTGCTAAAACGGTTGTGGCTCCCCCGGAAGGGTTAGAATCAACAGTTTGGTTTTTACTCAATTTCTCCAACATGTAAGTATAAACTAAGAATTAAATTATAGGTATCTATCATAAATTGATTGTTCTAGAAAATACAATCGTTAGATATCAATAAAATTATATTTTAATTCGCAAAAATAAGTGACGACTGACTCCTCCGAACGGACCCACATGTCACTTAACGCCATGAGTCAACATAACCTTTGCAAATCATTTCATTAAAAAAAAAATCAGAATCTATACCATTCAATTCGAAAAAGATGTTGATCCACTTTGTTTTAATTTGATGAAAATTCGTACAATGCATTTATAATATATTTACATACGATATTTCCTTTTTTCACTAGGACGAAAATGAAGAAAAAAATCCCAATAATAAGATACACAGAATTGACTTTGAAGCAGGCTATGCAAGATGTGGAGAGAGAATCTCCAGTCGCCACTGCTGCTAAAACTTATAACATTCCAAGAACTACCCTGCGGTACAAAATGACTGGAGTATTGAAACCTGTAATCCATAGGAGAGGACCATCCTGCGTACTAGGTGAAGAAGTTGAAGCTCGAATGGTGGAGTGGACCATACACATGAGTGCAAGAGGATTACCTATCTCAAGATGTCAATTATTGAATAGTGTCAAACTCTAATTATATTTCTTATAAAACATAATGTATCAAAGATCTCTTTGTCATTATTTAATAAATATATCACTATTTCATTCTCTCACGATAATTAAATATGATTAAATAACTCTGAGTGGCACTAACTGACACCTCACCATGGCAGCAACTGACACAAACCGTATTGAGGGTGGCATGAACTAGCACATGAGTGCCTTTTTTTTCATAATTTAATTTAAATAAATCTATCCATATTTTAACATAAATAATATGCAGAATTCGAAGAAAAAACTATGAACTTGCCCCTGAACCAACCGAATTTCATGTACTACTGAAAACGTACATAACCTCAATATAATACTGGCGAACTCGTCTCCTAGTGACATCAACTGGCGCATCAACGGCATTTTGCCATTGACAAATCAGTTAATTACTCAATTATTCAGTAGTAATACTAGAAGTGCTATTATGTTTCTGCTTATTTTCCGATAACTTCGGTGCATTGGGAAGAATGTGTCAAATTTTTCTCTCAAATTTGGCACATTTTTTCTTTGCAGGAAAATTTTCTGAGCATGAGTGGTATGCATGACTTGAAAAATCAAGAGGGGATTATATCGTCGAGAATTTCTTGAATTTTAATCGTCCAAGTTTTGATCGTAATTAATAATATTAGATGAAGAAGTGACAGCAGCTGTTGAAGACGAGGACTCATCGAGTGATACAGATTCTGCTTCTTTAGAATCTGACGATGCATATGAGAAATGTGAGCCTGAGGTGATCGATGCTCTGTTGCCTGGACACCTCTGTTCGCTGGACACCTCAGGTGTTGTTCCCATACCTTGAATATGGTTGCAACCACTGACTTTTTAAAGACTCTGAACACGTTAGCGAAAGTTAAGAAAGTCCACACAGAGGCCATGAATAGATGTAACGTCTTGTGGAAAATGATGGGCTCACCTAAGCAAAAAGAGCGAGTAATTGAGATTCTCGCCCATGTTCTCCGTCGTCCAATGGTTGTGAGATGGCACTCGCTTCACAATGCTCTATTACAGATTGTGAATGAGGAAGAAGAGATTTTTAGGATGATCGCCCAGTTAGGATTCAAGAACACCCTACGTGAAGCAGACATGCAGTATGATCTCGCCAAATACTTTATTTACCCCGATATTGTGAATTTTCACATCATCTTATACTCGAATTGCTCCTACAAACTATTCTGCAAATAGTTATTAAAAAATAGAGAAGGTTTTTCCAATAACTTTGTAACCGAGCCATTTTTTTCGAGAATTCACGTTGATTTGGAGAAGAAATAATTTTTCTCACAATTTCTTGTACGTCAATGAAGATGGAAGAATTACCATTGATATTTTTCTAAGTCTTGGTTTGCCTCTATAAATTTTATTTTCAAGTCAACTCCCTATATATTTAGGATTCAAACATGGTGAATGAACTCAACCTTCAGTTGAGTGGATCCATACACCTTTTCTGACATTTAATTGCTCATTTAGTTATTGTTGAGATTATTTCGGGAATCTGGATGAAAGAATACTCAGATTCAGTGCTAAAATTATCATTTCACTCCAGCTTTGCAATTTTTTTTTCTCAATCGGAGAGCTATGGATTGTATTTGCCTTTTAAATGGACAAAATACCAAAAAACTACAGTGAAACTGGAGGAATTGCTGACACTAGATCTCATTTAATTTGATATTCCTCATTACTCTCTGGCAATGAGAATTCTTGTATTGAAATTTCTATTATTTTTTCCCCATTGTATAGAACATATTTTAGAGCAATCATTCCATAGATTCGTATGTTTCAATATAACTCATGCTATTGAGATGATTTCCATAGAAATTCGGTGGTATGAATTTTCGAAGTCCTTTCACTAAATTTGTTTCCTTTTCTCATTGCAAAGTTCAAGCAAAAAAACTCAGGTAATTCAAGTTAAGAAATTTCTGTAGAAAGCATCTCAAACAAATGATTTTTATAGAGAAATCGAAATTTATAGACTTTTCTGTGAAATGTTTTCTATTGGAAATTTTTATGAATGTAAACGCACAGAAAATGCTCAGGATTTTTTGATAGAATCGGCGAAAAACTAATAGATCTTTTGATAGAAGTTGAAGAGAATTTTTTGGCAAATACTCCAGCTTTTTTTCTAAAAATTTTTTCGTATGTGATATCCGTCGAAAATACAATTTAACAGTAAATTCCTTTTAAATTAAAAAAAAATTATTTCCCAACGGAAAACCGTTGGAAATTAAAATTCTCTCTCGCGTTGAATTTCTTTTTATTTTTGAAGGCCAAGGGGCAGCTGCAAATCGTAAATTGTCGGGAAACATTTTCAAAACTAAATTTTCTTCGAAAATCCGATCGTAAAATGATAGACATGGGTCATGCTCTTGTCGCGCCAAATACTCTCCAAGTGCACGCCCAGCCTATCTCTCTCTATCTCTATTGTCCTCCGACGTTTCCATGACGCGTCGGGTGAGCAAGTGCATTTGGGAATCGGGGAATTTTCCCTTCTTAGCGTAAGGTCTGTTCATTTTCACGGCTCAGACTCTCATAAAATTAAAATTCGAAACTCTCGTTCCGAAAATTTTACAAGGGGATATTTGAGTTTCTCCTGGCGACAGGAAGTAATAAATCTCCTTTTGACAATTTTCGATGTTTTAAAAAAAATATTGTTTGTTATTAACAAATTTCAGTTTAATAAACTCAGAATTTTTAGACGATCATTTTGATCTAAAAATCTTTTCGTTACGATAATTTAAACCGGAGGTTTCTGAAATGATCGTAACTCAAATGATAATTCAAATCAACTGTTCTCTAATTTTATCAAATGAACTCAATTCAATTATTTCTCTCTACAACTATTTTCAATTAAATTCAAATGAATTATTATTCAAGTTTGATTATATTTTGATTTTCACGTAAAATAATAATTAATCCTATTGATTGAATTCAGTTCAATTCATTTTAGATTCATTTCTTTAAAATACAAAATTCAAGTATTCCGGAAATTATTTAAACTTATGGCTCTCAAGTCTATTTTTAGTATAGTTAAATTATTTCAGAATTTGAATATTTAAAGACAGAGAAATAAGTCTCTTTCAAATTAATAAATTATTGAGTTTGAATTGCGAATAATTCAAACTCAAATAATTTACCTTTTGTTTAAAACGGAAAGAGAATGACGTAAATAGATTAATTACTTTATTATTATTAAATAATTTTCTATTTTCATTTTTACTAATATTTAGATAGTTATTNATTATTATTAAATAATTTTCTATTTTCATTTTTATTAATATTTAGATAGTTATTATTATCAACATAATCAAAAAAATATTGTTAATCAATAGTAAAGGTAATTTTTAATAACTAAAAATTGTTAGTTAAGTTAACAGTTTCTGGAGGGAGAAAATGGGTCCTCCCGAAGCAAAACCTCATTGGTAGTTGGGGGTGGAAAAGTCCGCCCACACCCCAACATCTCCATGTGGAGGGGTCGGAGTTAACCCTGAAACATTGGGACCGGGAGTGTCAGGAGTGAGAACTATGGGCCAAGGTCAGAGACCATTGGTCCCCGAGTTTTCGCGCCCTTACATCTGAGGACACCCCCTCAGGCTGAGGATACAAAACCACTTGCGCGTCGTTTTGCTCCTCAGTTCCATCGTAGCTCATTTTAGCTAGTTTTCAACACTAGTTTATTTTCAAGTCCTTCGTGACAAATTTGGTTTTAAGTCTTTCGTGGCTTATATTTTTTGTGTTTTTAATTAGTGTAATATTTGGATTGTGTCGAGTCAATATTAAAAAAAATTTGAAATCAATAAGATAGTGCGGCATTATTAATAAATTGTTCAAGTGAAAAATTGTGAACCATACTGGATTAGCAGAGATCAACAACTGTGAGTCTTGTGAATCTAAATTTTCAGTGTTTTATTTTATTCTCTTTTTAAAATATAGACTCTCCGGAGTCATTTTAAATTAAAACTTGTGTTCGAATTTTCTTTCAATTCCCTATATCCAGTGGGGTTTATTTTTTTGGGAATTATTCCAAATTACAATTAGAATTTCCTCCCTTGTAAATTCTATTAAATAATATTAGCTGAAGTGACCTATCTGGTCTTGAAAGCTCAATCAGAAATTTTAGATCATGTCATTTGGTTCATTTTGACGTGACACGTACGTGATCAGAAATTTATCCAGTTTCATAGAGTGATGTTCGAATAAAATTAACCGTTGTGAGAATGCGCTGATTATTGTCTCTCCAATATAATGATGACAAATGACCAAATTATTATTAATTTTTTTAGATATCTCAAGGAATATGTGCAAATCTTCGGACCTATAGCAGTAACGATTGATGAGTTACAGGGAGAAAAGCACTGCACATATTGCTATTTGATCCTAAATCTCATTTCTCTACATAATAAGCTAAATTTAATGCTTTATGATCCTCAGGTGAAGTTATGCAAACCTCTGGTTCAGGGGTTAATCAAAGCATTGAATACACGCTTTCGAAATATTGTTGATATCAAAGAGGAAGGAGAACTCGCTGCTATTGGTGCGGTCTCAAACCCAAATTTCAAGAGAAACTGGTTGACTTTTCTTCCATCAACTGCTCAGCAGCGAGTGACAAATGCGATCCTGAGAGAAATATCTAAAAATACGAAGAAATCTGCAGAGCCTCCTCGTCCACCAAAGAATAATTTCTATGACTTTGAGCCAATACCTAACAATGGCGTAAATATTATATTTGGAGATGCTGAACCCAAAAGTGAGCTACAGCAGTTTATGGCAGACCCTCGAACCGATCTTTCGATGCTTCATTCATATCCGATGATTCGCAAGGTGTACTTGAAATAAAAAACTCCATTACCCTCATCAGCTCCTGTAGAAAGGCTTTTTTCATATGTAGGTATGGCTAATCTCCCTCGTCAGAATCGCCTTACTCCTTCTAACTTTGAGAAGAGAGGACTGACTCATGTCAATGAAGCCAAAAAGTTCTGAGGTAATTCAGAGAAGTTGCTTCCATGGTAGTAATGCCTTGAGGGCCTGATCATTAGATCAGATCACCAGTTATGTACAGATGAGAGTTCAATTATGAATTAGGTAAATAATGTAATTTGAATATGAATAAAGTGTCCTCAAAATTCACAGATGTTATTTTTCAATTGTAGATCCAGTATGCATAAATATATGTATTCCAAGAAGAATCATCAAGTACTAAATACCAAGTATGAAGTATTTATGAAACAACAAAATAGTAAGTACTTGATTATTTTGTATTTAAGAGTACTGAAAATACTAAATAGTCAAGTAATTAGTACTTTCGATAGCTTCTAAATATTAAGTATATAAGTATTTAGTATTTTGGATACCGCGAAATGTTAAATACCAAGGTATTTAGTATTTAGATCAGCTGTTAAATAGAAAACTACTTAAGTATGCCCATCACTGTTCAAAACACACAACTATTTGCAACAAGCGACGATGGCGCCCCCCAATATAATGTAATTTGGATACTCTTTCAATCGTGATTTTTAATGTCGGATTTCAACAACGAAAATTCGTACTTTACGGCAAATTTATGGTCAACAGTATCACTTTCTATAATTTACTGCTTATAGAGCTCAAGACACATATTACGAGGAAACAATGTGATGAGCTTCAAGATTAAATCAATGTTTCTTAAATAAACAGCACCATGTATTCAAATGACTGCTCACATGCTGCGTTTTATCAATTATTGAGAATCATCAGTAGCTCCATAAATTGGAAAAAGTATTTCATAGTTTGAAACTACGACTATCAATTTGGAACAACTATCGAATAGTTGAATTAAATTTTAATTGATCGAATTTTTACCTTGTAAAATAAGTCTGGAGCTCTATTTACAAAACAATTGTGGACAGTAGTACTGTTGATCATAAATTTTCCGTAGAGTAGGGACTTATATCATTGCAATCCGAGATACTAAAAAATTAAGTCTGAGACAGTCGCAAATGTCCACGTTATTCAGTTGGAAAAAATTTTCACCCTTCCTAGTTGCGTTAGAACCTAAAATGTTGCACCATCTTTTTCATCTATTTTTCGGAATCGACTTATGGGGCGTGGACCATTCGGCCCACATTTAATGGCCCCACCCTAAGCTGCATTCTCAAGGATGCATTCATCCTTGAGAATGAATGAAGAGGCAGAGATGAAAGAAACAACTCAAACGATGATTCGACAAAACTGCAAATTCCCTAGAGAGACAAATGTTGAGTCTTCCAAAATCATAAGAGATCTCGGCAATTCACAAGGTTGCAATAGTCGGGTTGTCCGTGTGACGTGGCACCAAAACCCAAACGCGAATTCCTCTAATCTCGAATAATTCATTCAATGACCGCCAGCAATTCAGCTGAACTTCCACGTTTTTCCGAAGTTTAACTAAAAGTAAGAATCCCCTTTAATAATCACGTAGTTCGATAATATTTTGGGCCGAAACGACGAAAAGCTTTGAGTCCTGAATAGTCAATTTTGACAATCAACCAACACATAATTGGTACATAGTATCCGAAAAATAAGGAGAAATGCTCCTCAGAAATTCTCACTATACTCAATAAAAAAGTAATGAAACAAAACTGTAACTAACGGCAATTTCACATCAAAGTATAATCATGTACCTGTACACGACTTCATCGTAGAATTTCGAATAAAAACGTAAAGAGTATGTATAGAGTGATTTCTTTGATTTTATGAGAGAGAGTCGCGATTTTTCCATTCCAATAGTTCGCACCCCTATCCAAGGGTGATGCAACACCCCATTCTAAGTTTAGCTCACGGGAACCAGCCATCAGGAACCTCAAGTTACTAGCCTCGCAGGGAAAATCAACGTTTGATTCAAATAAAATCCAAAAATAATTATCAAAATTGTCGATTCACATTGAAAATTATAAGTGATAAAATATCCGGGTAAATTGAAAATAAATCATTCGTTGCCTTCAAAATTTTTGTTACTAGACATCCTTTCACCATGTGCACTTTCTCCCGAGGAGAGAAGTACATTTTTCAATAGTGTGCCCCATGGATAACCCCATGGGAAGATTGCACCGGTCCTCAGAGATTACTGATGCCGAGATGCATTCCCAGCCACCAAACACTCTCCTGGATGAGCTGATAAGTGCACCAACTGAGTGCATAAAACACTCGTCTAGATCCCTGATTCTCTCCTTAGAAATGACACTCCAAGTGAACCCATTGTCACAATGAAGATGAATGATTGAAATAGTAGAAATACTCGGTCTTAAGGAGTCTTGAAAAGATGAGCTATACCTCATAACATGCGGCTTGTATCTCATAACTTTGTGGCCATAAAAAATATGGCGGCAATGTCTTGCATACTTGCTTTGTTTAATAAACCAATGAGAAAACATTGCACCTTTTGTCTTCTTTCCGTTCCGGAAACAAGAGAGGAAAAAACATGTCGTTAGTACCTATCAACCCCCTCCCCTCCTGTGCATGGGGAAGAGTCTCGCAAAACAAGCGTCAATCCCCTAATACTCGTGACGTAATTTTTCGATACTGACTTAGTGAACAAAAAAAAATTAAAAAATATTCCCGAACTTAATCGAAAAATTTATTAATGTAAAAAGTACCTGGTTTTGTTTGTTGTGCAGGATCGCCAGTAGGTTTGATAGGATCCTCATTGTCTCCCACTTGAAAAATCTTACTCTTCTCAGTTAACCCTCCGATACACTGCTCTCCACCATCTGAAGAAATAAGATATTTTTTGGTAATTGAGTAAATCGAAGAAATCTATTAGAAATCTATAAAATTAGAAATTTAGAAATCTATTTTTTCGGATTTGACTGAAAAATTCTGTCACGTTTTCCGGTGTTTTTCGTGATTGCTCATATTTAAGTTCCCAGTTTTTTTTATTCCCAATTTGATTCGATGGTGAATGGATGTATCCACCAAAACCAAAAAAAAATTTTTTTTTCACAACCGGCCAAGTGCGCCGTTTTAATCATTGTATTTTTTCAACAACAAAAATTGTATTGTTTCTCGGACCAAAAAAAAATGAAAAAATGGCCGAGTAGCCATTCCAATGCGTTATTGTGGAAAAATGCCTGAGTACTTATTTATGGACAGTTGTTTCTGGAAAATTGAAAAAAGTGCAGAAATAAGGAAGAGCACCGAGTTCATGAAGTTGAACTTATCATCTTGAAAAACGACAGAACATTTCATAATATCTAAACAAAATTTCAGCTTCTTCCTACAGTCGACGGTACTGTTGCAAGTTTTAAGTTTGAACTCATCAATGCCAACTGAATATTGTCTATTCCTATGAGTTGCAGGGTGGGTATGAACATAAAAAATGTGATTATCCACAAAAAGTCAATGAAAAAAAGTGTCAATACGAATGGTTCTTTAAAAAAAAATTGTTCAGAAAATTGTCAAGACCAACCTATTTGGCGCGTTTTATTTTTCTTAATGCGGATCCTTATATGGGAGTGTATTATTTGACATTCACTTTAGGACTCAAAAATTGCGTTGAAGCATACTACACCTTGCTAGGTGTTCAAATTTTTAAATAGTCAATCGTGTCATTGTGTTAAATGAAATTGTCGAATAGTTTTATTTGATACCTCGAGCTTATTCTTTTCCATTTTCAAATATTTTCATTTTCATGAATAAAAATTAAATTAATTAAGGCAGTGATCGCTACGTAGTTACCGGCATTCGCGACCTAAGGACACGGAGAAGGTTCCTTCGACCATGGTGTCCACATAAAGCGCCAACGCCCCGCAAAGAAAGTCCTTCAAAAAACCGCGCCAAGTGCGTTCGTTCTGACAATTTTCTGAATAATTTTTTTTTAAAGAACCACTCGTATTGAAACTCTTTTTCATTTTGTGTGTACAACCACACTTTTTATGGTCATACTCATCCCGTAACTCATGGGAATAGACAATATTGAGTGGGCATTGATGGGTTCATAACCTAACTAACATTTGTTGAAAATATGGAAAATATCTAATGAAAAATTCGAAGGTCCGCGGTGCAAACTAGCAAAAATGGTAAACATGTAGTAACACTATACATGAATAGAACAGAGGCACGGAGACTGAACATGCTGCAGTTGGGGTAACTTTTGTGGGTAAAATGTTGACCCGCAAATGTCCCTAATACCCTAGGTACTCGTGGGAACAGCATGGAGTCAAATTATAAAACAAACACATGTGAACATCGAGGAGGAATCAGCGGGCAGCCTGCCCAACAGGCAGCACTTGATGCAAGTGCGGAGATGATGAGGACGCAGGCATGGGATTGGTTTGACTAGCTGATCAACAACCTGTACAACTTCACTAACCCAAAGCCAAACGACCATAAGGAGATTAAAAGTAAGATGGCGGCTATTGCAACTGCTTTTAGAAGACTGAAGGAGACCGAGATGCCTAAGCCAAGGTAAAAAAGCCCCCTGCATCGCTTTACTCCGGTCGTCGTGCGGACATCAGTTACGTCGTCCCACACTCGGACTTTTTTCCGAAACGACGGCGAAGGACACCGATGCGGAAGAACTGGAACAGCTAATGCCAAGGCAAACCGAGATGGCGAAGCCAAGGCAAAAAAGCCCCCAGCATTGCTTTACTCCGGTCGTAGTGCGGACACCAGTTACGTCGTCGCACACTCGGACTTTTTTTCGAAACGACGGCGAAGGATACCGAGGCGGAACAACTGGAACAGCTAACGCCAAATTACCGGGGAACAGTCACGGGGAGGCGGCGCAAGCGTACCTCTCCGGAAGCGGAGTCTAAAGCCACGAAGAAACGAAAGGAGCATGTAGCACCACCGTCACCCACTGCAGAATCGCAGCTTCCTAAGAGTCAGAGTGGCAGAAAGCCAAACAAAAGCAGAAGCAGAAGAAGCAGCTTACATAGCAGTCTTCAAAGCAGAAGAAACGAGCGGAAAGACCTGATGCACTCATCATTCGCCCAAAGGACAAAGGGTTATACTCCAAAATTCTTAAACGAATGAAGCAGGACGCGACTGCCCTGGAGTTCAAACAATGCGTGGAGAAGATGCGGAAGACAGCCACAGGAGATATGCTCATTATTCTCTCGAAGGAGCACCCCGAGGAGGTCCCCGGTCTGCAGGCCGCCATGATCGAACTCCTCGGAGAGGAAGCGGATGTCCTCAGTAAAACACCGGAGGAAGAGCTCGAGATCAAAGACCTCGAGGAGATGACAAGAAGGAAGAAATACTCGATGCGTTGAAGAAGGCCGCTGGAGAAGGTCCCGTACTCTTGCCCTCAATGCGATCAAATGGCTACGAAAAGCATACGGAGGTACTCAGACCGCTTGGGTGAGACACCCAGTGGCGACGACAAAGAAAATCGTCGAAGAATACCGCAATATCAAGGTCGGGAGGGTTAACTGCCGGGTCAGATGCGTGGAAAGACCTCTGAAGTGTTTCAAGTGCTGGGACTTCGGGCATCTCACCAATAAGTGCAAAAGCACAGTCGACTGCTCCAAAAAATACATCAAATGCGGTGAGGACGATCATCTGATCGTGTAATGAGAGAAAGACACCAAATGCGTCCTCTGTGTCGTGAAGGGTCGCATGGACAACTGCGCTCTCATTGCTGGCAGCGGTAGATGCCCATCATACAAGGAGACACTCCAGGCGCTGAGCAAAAATCGACGATGAGAATACTTCAGCTTAACCTCACCCACTGTGAGGCTGCACACGACCTGCTCACACAGTCGGTGCGGGAGCTGAAGCCCGACCTCGTAATGATTTCGGAGCCATACAAACATCTTCATGATCAGCCATAGAAGACGGATACCACTTCCAAGGCTGTTATTTGGTCCTGCGGTAATTACCCCTTCCAGAGTTGTATCAATACAGCGCAGAGCGGCTTTGTGAGAGCTAAGCTGAGTGGAATCCACTTCTATACCTGCTATGCTTCACCTAGCCTATCCATCGATGAGTTTGCAGACTTCACGGATCGATTGACCGAGGCCCCTTGCTGTCCATAGCAATCGCTCGGGACAGCAAGGAGACAAATGCGAGGAGTCAAACACTACAGGAGGCCATGTCTTTCTTGGACTTGGTACTGCTAAACAGTGGCGAAGAACCAACTTTCGACAGAGGAGGGGCTAGTTCAATCTTGCTAGGGGAGGCTCCAACTGGGAGGTGATGGATATCTACACCGCTAGTGACCACTATGCGATTTTCTAGGAATTATCCACCATTTGGAAAACTGGATCAGCAGCCAACAAGACCAACGCGGTTAGATGGAAGTCGAACGCCTTTGACTCCAGCTTGTTCCTTGGAACATTCGACGATCACCTGATCCAAGGAAACAATGCCACGGAGAAAATGTGGGAAGCTATACGTAGAGTCACCGAAGCCTGTGCTGCAACTATCCCCCGGAAGCGTAGTGCAAGCAAGCATCCATCGGTGTACTGGTGGAACAACACCATCGCTACCTTACGAAAGGCCTGCATTCGAGCGAGTAGGCAGGTACAACGAAGCCGTAGGAAGCCAAACTCCGAAGAACGAGAGATCAGGTACAAAGATGCACGTCGGGTACTCAATAAGGCGATCAAGGGAAGCAAGAGACAGTGATGGAATGAGCTCCTTGACGAAGTCGAAGGGGATCCGTGGGGGCGACCTTACGGCGTGGTCATGCACCGCCTGAGAAGCCAGCCGATGCCATCGCCTACGTGCCCTGAGCTTTTGGAGAAGATCGTAGCGGTGCTGTTCCCACAACAACCAGAGCTCGACTTCCTCACCGAAAAGTGCGATTCAGAGGCGATTCCACCTGTGACACTCGATCAGCTGCTGGAAGCTTATGACAGATTCGGGAACGCCAAGGAACCAGGAATGGATGGAATCTCGAACGTCGCCCTGAAAGTGGCAATCAACGCAGCGCCAGGAGTTTTCTTGAGTGTCTATAATGCATGTCTTCAGAAGGGAATTTTCCCAACTAAGTGGAAACAGCAGAGGCTGGTGATCCTTCCTATAGGCACGAAGCCACCGGACGAACCCTCGTCCTACCGTCCACTCTGCATGCTGGACACAGTTGGAAAAATTCTGGAGCGCATTCTCCACCAGAGGATCGAGGAAGTGATCGAACCGCAATTGTCTGATAATCAATACGATTTTCGTAGAGGCCGTTCCAAGCGCTTGATGCCATCAACCTAGTCGTCTTCATTGCATGGGATGCAATCTCGGACGCGAGGTGGAAATGGGGCGCGAAGTAGTAGTATCTGGTAATAACGTTGGACATCAAAAATGCCTTCAACTCCGCCAGATGGGACTGCATCATGGAGGCTCTCTCAAATCTGAAGGTGCCAGGGAAGCTGCAAAGGATGGTGCGAAGCTATTTCACAGACGGAGTCCTGAATTACGATACAAACACTGGCCCAAAAAAAGTACAGAGTCACTGGTGGTGTGCCCCAAGGCTCAGTGCTTGGCCCTCTCTTGTGGAACGTTATGTACGACGGTCTTCTGAAGTTAACGTTACCCAAGGAGGCTACACTCGTCGCGTTTGCGGACGATGTAGCTCTGGTAATCGTTGCAAAGTGACTGGAGGAGATCAATTATATTTTTGATACTGCATATGACAGAATTCGTCAATGGATGGACTCAGTGGGACTGATTTTGGCAGAACATAAAACGGAGGTTGTGCTGATTATGATCCGACAGAAGATTGAAACCATCACGCTGCATATCGGGAATCATGAAATCACGTCCCAACCATCGCTGCGGTACTTGAGAATGATGATCGATACCCAGCTTAGCTTCAAGCAGCAAGTGGAGTACGTCGGCGCTAAGGCGGCTGGAGTTGCAACCGTCCTTTCACGGCTCATGCCGAACATCGGAGGGCTAAAGCAGAAGAGAAGAGCGTTGCTGTCATCAGTTGTCACGTCGGTCCTTACAAATTAGGTAGGCCTACAGGAGAAAGAGAATGAATTTTAGGGTTCCGATACCTGAAAAAGTCAGCTAAAAAGATCATCAGTCCATGCGAAATTTTTCGGATTTTTCAAATCAATTTTCATGTATGCACAACGAGTTCAAAGTTTGATAAGAAAAGTTGACCTACTGGCAGTCAACTTTAATGAACCTTGGGCAGAAGTTCATGGTCCCTATGCCGATCCCATGTAAGGTAGTGAAAATGGCTGCGGACGGCCCTTCGAGTCTGCTGTCCAGGTAGAACGCCCAGCGACTTGCATAGAACCGTCTCTGTTGCTACCATAGCGAAGAGATCGCAGATGGCAGTATACAAATCCTTGTGTTAGACAAAGATGCTCGTAGTTGGGCATGCAACGCAGAGTGATGTCCAGAATAGATGTAAATAAGTCAGTATATATGACGCGCAGAAACATATATGAAAAATTATTGTCTTCATTAGGGAATCCTCCAAATTTTCTGCATTGCATATTTCAATAACGTCTCAATAGTTTCCGAGATATTGTGATGAAAACTTAATTCTGCAGACTATCCCGTTCTTGTCATCACGCGAAAATTTAAAGACATTTGACGGTTGAATCCGGAATTATTCAAAAAAAGGGATTGAAATTTGCTGCCAGATCATGATCTATTCATTTGAGAAAATTGAAAATGAAAAATTTTCTCAGAACTTTTTTTAATAACTTCCACGATTAGCAAACATCACAATTTTTAGTGGACATAATTACTATCCGTTTCAGAAGTGGAGGACCCTGGGGTTATATGCGCATCACTTGAGAACAAAAAAATCGTAAAAATATGGGACCAAATGCACTGTGTAATATAAGTATTTCACTCACCCAATACGAAGTTTCAAGTTTTTCTATTCTATTCAAGTTTTTAATTTGATCAGTTTATTTATAATCGCTGTGAGAAGCCGAAAACCCCCCCGATTTTCAGGATCCGTAAAAGTCGGCAAATTTTGAACCGCTACCATACGTACGAAAATTTTTTTTTTAAAACGTGAATTTTTCCAGAGATTTATTGAACACTTGGGAAGCCAACGAGAGAAGAAAAAACTTAATATTGTACTAATTATTTCCTTAATTAATAGAAATGTCGACTGCGGCTATCTCGTTGTAGAATTGCCGAACCGACCTTAAAAAAAAATGCATTCTGAATTCAATGTAAAACATATTCGGTCAATATTTTCCTAATAAACAATCTCCGTTGATTTAAAAACAAATCGAGAAAATTCGTCAAAAAAAGTGCTGTTAAAACGATCAGAACTCGTTATGGGGTTTATGGGCTCTCTGGAGGCAAGCAATGTACAGTGTATTTGCGCCTCAAGGGGCTCAAACGACTGTAACTGGTATCGACGTTCCTGAAAGAGGTATGCAGGCGCACATGTGTTTTCAATTTCGCGGGACCGACGGTGAGCGGGCCCATAAACTCCATAACGAGTTATGATCGTTTTAACAGTACTTTTTTTGACGAATTTTCTCGATTTTTTTTAAATCAACTAAGATTGTTTATTAGATATATATTGATCGAATATGTTTTACATTGAATTCAGAATGGATCTTTTTTTTGAGGTCGGTTCGGCAATTCTACAACGAGATAGCCGCAGTGGACATTTCTATTAATTAAATAAATAATTATTACAATATTGAGTTTTTTCTTCTCTCGTTGGCTTCCCAAGGGTTCAACGAATCTCTGGAAAAATTGACGATTTAAAAAAAAATTTTTTCGTACGTTTGGTAGCGGTTCAAATTTTGCCGACTTTTATAGACCCTGAAAATCTGGGGGTTTTTCGGCTTCTCACACCGATTATAAATAAACTAATCAAATTAAAAACTTTAAACTTCGTGTTGGGTGAGTGAAATACTTCATTATACAGTGCAATTGATTCCATATTTTTACGATTTTTTTTCTCAAGTAATACGCATATAACCCCTGGTACCTCTACTTCTGAAACGGATAGTAGTGTATTTTTCCTTAATGAATGCTTGTATTGACTGGTGAGAAAATATTGATAGGTCCGGAATCTTTCTCTATCAATACTCCTTTGACTTATTCCCGTAATTATCTCTCATTAATTTTCATTAATTTTTCCCATTTTGCAGTCGAGCCGGATAGGATTCTTGCAAATTATAGTAATTACCAAGGGACGAAGAAGAAGATCTGGATGGACTCCTGAAACAATTGAATAGTCAAAAAAGCGATTGCGACTATGAATTCGATTCGGAGCTCAGCAACCCGAGTAGAAATTCCGTCGGGAGTCCCCAACGTGCATTGGGAACCTACGAGTTTGTTGTGGGTTACTGACTTGTAGGTTGTACCTGACGTGTAACCCGTAGGTTCCAAACGCAACAATACTCGTAGGGACGATTATTGTCGGTTACAGATGAGTTCAGCACCGATTACTAACTCACGTGGCTCAACCCGTTTGTAACTAATTTGTCCCTTATAAAGTGTTAACGGCATTCAATTATCCAAGTGCAGCCGGGCATAACTGGCCGAGAACTCATCAGTACACTGAATAAGGGTCGAAATCAACCGTCAGAAATGAAGGTCAAAAATAAGGATCAGAAATAAACGTCAGAAATAAGGGTCACGAGAGTCAGTAATAAGGATCAGGAATTAGTGTCGAAAATAAGGGTCAGAAATGAGAGTCAAAAATACCCGTCAGAAATAAGGGTCATGAGGGTCAAAAATGGGGATAAACAATAGACGTCAGAAATAAGGGTCACGAGAGTCAGTAATAAGGATCAGGAATTAGTGTCGAAAATAAGGGTCAGAAATGAGAGTCAAAAATACCCGTCAGAAATAAGGGTCATGAGGGTCAAAAATGGGGATAAACAATAGACGTCAGAAATAAGGGTCACGAGGGTCAAAAATGAGAGTCAAAAGTACGCGTCAGGAATAAGGGTCATGAGGGTCAAAAATGGGGATAGACAACAGACGTGAGAAATAAGGGTCACGAGGGTCAGAAAGGGGGATAAACAATAAACATCGGAAATAAGGGTCACGAGGGTCAGAAATGAGAGCCAAAAATACACGTCAGCAATAAGTGTCACGAGGGTCAGAATGGAAACTCAAAATTGAGAGTCTCAAGAATAAAGTTCATTAATAAGGGCCAGCAATAATGGTCAGAAGTAAAAGTAAAAAATAATGGTTAGACTTAAGGTTTAGGCATAATAATCATAAGTCAATCGTCAGAGAATACGAATCCTCGCCTTATCTGCCATATCGCAATGTTATATTCCCAAGAATTACAGGATAGTGGACTTGGACTTCAGCACAGCAGACGATCATCAAAGTTAAGTAACATCGAGTGCGGTTCGGAATTGGATGGTTGACCACTCACCGAAAATGTGATTTTTTAAATATTTTTCTACGTATATAAATCGATTCTTATCATTTGGCATGCTTTTCCATGGCAATTAATGAGTTATTCATCATTGACAAATTGTTAATAATAATTAGATGAATAAATAATCATGCGGGTTTTTGATGGGTTACAACCTACGTGTAACCTGTGAGGTAACTGGGTGACGTTTCCGTGAGTTCCTTGTAGATTGAAACCTATGTGGAACCGGTGACCATGTCGGTTGCAACTGATAGGTAACTGATGATAAACCGACAAAATTTCTACTCGGGAAGGCGAAGAAAGTTTTTCGTCTGTCTCCGAACCTCACCGCCGCTTTAGATCGAGCAAAAGTCAACGATCGTATGGCAGCACGTATCGTAGCAGCCGCCCTCATAACAGCCGGGATCTCTCTAAATGACGTTCATCTGAGCCAAGAAGCTATCCGCCGAAGTAGGGGGATTCACCGGAAGACTCTGAGTAATGCCATTAAAAATCAAGTTAAGAAAGGATGTTGTAGTTTCGCCTCTGTTCATTGGGATGGCAAAGAATTACCATCGATAGAGAACAAATGCGAAAAAATGGATCGACTCCCTGTTCTGATATTGGACATTGAAGGGGATCAATTACTTGGAGTTCCAAAACTAGAGGAAGTGGTGAAGGGCAGGCAAATGCGATTTTCAATTGCCTGAAGGATAGGGAATATCTCGACGATATATGCGCCATGGTATTTGATACCACTGCTAGCCACACGGGCAGTACAAATGATGAATGTGTCCTACTGGAGCAGTTATTGGGGAGGAATCCATTGCATCTTGCTTGTCGACATCATGTATTGGAACTATTGCTGAAATCTGCTTTTGAAGCTTCTATGCGGCCAACTTCTGGACCAAATATTCTCATTTTCAAAAGGTTCCAAGGGCAATGGAAAAACATTGAGAAAGGAGAATTTTCACCAGGAGTCCAAGATGATGATGTAAAAGCAGCAGTCAGAAATAATGCAGAAAACGCCTTGGTATTTGTTTACTTACGATTGAAGGTACGTTATAAAGAAAAATTCACAAAACTCAATCCAAGGAAATAATTTTTTCAATCCATCGAAGAATTAAATTGACCTTTTCTCATTCATCTCTTAACAGATTGACAACATCAGGAAAACCTACCGAGAGTTTCTGGAAATGGCGGTGATGTTCTTGGGTGGAAATCTTCCAAATAGTAATCGATTCCGAGCGCTGGGTCCCATTCATCATGCTCGATGGATGGCGAAGGCAATTTACTGGTTGAAAATATTCCTATTAAGAGATCAATTTCCTATGGCATCTCAGGAAATATCAGGTTTGAAGAGAATTTGTATTTTTATCGTCGTCCTATATTAGAAGAGTTGGTTCACAGCATCAAATGCAATTGTAGCTCACAAAAACGATTTCGAACTATTGAAAAAATTAGTAACTGATCATAGTACTACGTTGTCACGAGTCTACAATGCGGTATTTGAGAAGTTTGGGAACCTTTTCTGCTACTTATCAGAAGAATTGATCGCATTCTCTTTTTCCGATGAAAATTTGAGTGTAGAGTGCAAGAAAAAGATGTGTGAAGCTATAAGATCATGTCCTGCACACAAAAATGATCGAAAAATGAGAAAATCAGGAATGAAAGATCTGAAATTTATGAGAGAGGCGAGCTGGGATCAATTCGTAACTCAAAATACCGTTACCTTCTTTAAGATTTTGAACCTCAAACATGATTTCCTGAATTTTGACCCTACGAAATGGGAAAATTGTGGAGATTATATTGAGGCTTCAAAAGCTGTGAGATCACTTCTTGTTAAAAATAATGTGGCTGAAAGAAGTGTGGCTCTCATGAGCGAATACCATACTTTGCTCAGAAAGGATAAAGACAATAATCAGGATGTGATGAAAGTGTACCTGCTTGTACAGAAGAAAGCTTGAAGTTTTCATTAGAAAACTATTTGAACAAATCATCGATTGAAAATGTGAGTGATTTTCAATAATTCATCGAAAAATGTCAATGCCATCCAATGATTCCAATCTCATTTTCATTGCCATATTAAAATGAGGTCGAAAATATTAAAATCAACTTTTAAGCATTAGTCATAGACAGAAATTGTAAAAATAGTATAATGTGTGAAGTAATTTCCAAGGTTCACGGAACCCCTCGGTCCAATACGTAGCCCTCTGGCACTCACGTAGAAACTAAAACGACAAAAAGTTGAGCGCCAGATCGTTTTTACCAGATCGACCACTGGAACGAAAGAAACAAAATCAAACTAGCCCTAAGCTCGAAATGTTCTCCCACTAGCTCCAGACGAAGAGACGTGTATCGGTTCCTGAAAGAGCTTAGACTAGAGATGTGACTAGGTGAACAAAACAAATAAATTAAACTCAGAATTGCGGGGGAAAAATCACAATATTTAATCAGAATTAAATGACTCGATATAAATAAAACAAATCAATTTCTTTGGAAAACCCCCTTTGGTTGTTTCGATCGATCAACGATCATGAGGCTTCAATAGTACTGATTCTACAATTGTCCAAGGAATAAAAGATTCTGATAGGCAAATAGAGAAGTAATCAACTTAGTGAAAAGAGATAGTCAAGAATAGCCAAAGTCAAGGAGGAAAACAAAATAAAACCAGAATCAAAATATCGTCCACAATAATCATGTAGATTGAACAACACTGAACGATCGAAACCCAAGAATTTGTCTACGTGACAAGTAAGCTGGCTGCCCAAAATAAATACGAAAACTCAAGACAACGGCCAGCGAAACGAAGCAAGGTCACGAGACACACAGTAACCCACGTTCAATGTCCTTCGAAATTATCCAAGTTAAATACCATCCAACGAGAGTCCAATCGTAACCGAAATTGAATACTTCAAAATCTCCAGGGTTACGAAACCTCAATGGTTCACCGAATGGATGAATCTAACGTACAAAATTCTGAGCCAAAACAAAAAAAAATGAAATGAAAATTCTAAAATTCCGAACGAACTAATATTTCTAACGAATGAGAGTATTGAACGAAAACAACATAACTAAAAGATTCAAAGGAAACTGTTCACTGGGCAGACAAAATCTCGTCACTATCAAACAGAGTCTTTCGAAGGCGTGCGGAACGCCGAACATTTTGACTTGATTTTGCCCTCACAAAATACCAAAATGNAAGGCGTGCGAAACGCCGAACATTTTGACTCGATTTTGCCCTCACAAAATACCAAAATGTTTAATCACCACGCTCACCGATGTCCAGACGAAAATCCCAAAGAACTCCCGGCTGCATGGCAGGTCTCAAAACGTCCAAGTGACTTCCAGAAATTCCAAGGAAACCCGGAGAAATACCCAAAGGACGCCAAAGCCCAACATGGCTTCTGAAATGGCGTCGGACAAAAAAAACAATTTCGACAGGCGTGCGAAACACGTGTACGCCGTCACCACCAGAACAGAAGTGATCGTTCGACTATGACTGGTGTCGACGCGATCATCAATTACGCGGCAATTAATTTCATTGGCCCCCGCAATACGACCATTACTCTCAATTATGATTGGACCCAAAATCTCACGCTTGTGCGCTACTAACTTTGCGCCTGCGCATGACCAAATTAGTTGAATAAATTAGCTATTCCAACTAGACCATAATTCCAATTACACTTCAAATAATGTCATCAAATCATAAATAGTCTTTAAGCCCTTCCGGCTATCTCCAATCATTTAATTGATCTTGAATCAATAAATCATAGTATTTGATCGGCACGTCCAGGCCTCGATGATGTAGCAGTCCCTCTAAGAAAAAAAAAATTCTAAGAGAATTAGAATTTAGAGAGAAAAAATTTCCGCTTCACCCAGCCGGGAATCGAACCCGGGCCTCCCAGATACGCGCCGGGCACTCTTACCGACTAAGCTACCGGGAACCACAGAAATTCACTCTCAAATTCACCTCAAACACCGCCTAACCTCCTTTAGGCNCGCCACTCGTTCATCTGTTCTGCAACGAAGGTCCCCTCAGCGCCATACTCTCACGGTCAACGTTCGAAGCTTTACGTGACTCGGTAGATACTCCAGGTTCTATCGAATTCAAATGGGAATTGACGTTCATGCCAATCATCCCTCGATGTCCCTCGTAGTCCAACAAGTCCTCCAATCATTGAGCGTGTGATTTCGTACAAAGTTCAAATATAAACAAAATAATCAGTCATACAAAATTAACTCTAAAAAAATGACTCTCGTTGAATGGTTTGACTTCAAGTCTGGTGGCAACCAATCTAAAACCCCAAAAACCACGCGAAGGTCTACAAACACCATGAAATGATTTGTAACGAAAATAACACGTTACAAATGATAGTTAGAAGTAAGATATTTTTATCATTCAAGTTTTGTTGAAATCCTTGTAAACTAATTGATTGAATAATGTAAATTTTGCAATGATAATGTAAATAATTATGATATTTTCATGTTAGAAATAGAAACATATGTTGAAAAGCGTCAAGCGTAATGAGGGGTAAATTCCTCCCTAGAAACGGTCAACGCAGCAGGGTAAATTTTTTTGCAAGGGTTCACTTCCTGTGTTTATGACCGTTGTAAAAACGCCAGATAAGTTTAGCACCTGCGCCTGCACGAAAATTGATGAATTTCATTTTGTATTTTTGTCGGCATTGAATTAGCTTAAAAAGTTTCATTCTTCTTTGAATGATAGTACGATAATTCAGCAATTATATAATCAAATCGATAAGTAAAATACACAGTCCGTAAGCGTCCTACGCATACTTGAAAACCTCCTATTTTTTAATGCTTAAATAAGGTTTAGGCGGTGTACGAGGTGAATTTGAGAGTGAATTTCGGTCATTCCCGGTAGCTTAGTCGGTAAGAGTGCCCAACGCCCATCTGGGAGACCCGAGTTCGATTCCCGGCTGTGTGAAGCGGAAATTTTTTCTCTAATAATTGTAATTATATTAGAATTTTTTTTTTAATTCTATTTGATTCTTTTTAGCGCGAAAGCAGTCCCGAATATCATCTCTCTCTCTCTCTCTCTCTCTCTCTCTCTCTCTCTCT
>NW_021681422.1:151543-158698 GCF_001412515.2 Diachasma alloeum
CTCTATCTCTCTCTGTCTCCCTCTGTCTCCCTCTGTCTCCCTCTGTCTCCCTCTGTCTCCCTTTGTCTCCCTCTGTCTCCCTCTGTCGCCCTCTGTCTCCCTCTGTCGCCCTCTGTCTCCGTGGTTTTTTTCTTTCAAATTCTATTCGTGGGATTCTATTTGAATTTTGAATCCCGGCTGGGCGAATTGGAATTTTTTCTCTCTAAATTTCAATTCTATTTGAATTTATTTAATGCCTAAAGGTGGTTAGGCGGCGTGCTGAGTTGAATTTGGAGTGAGAATTTCCGTGGTTCCCGGTAGCTTAGTCGGTAAGAGTGCCCGGCGCGTAACTGGGAGACCCGGGTTTGAATCCCGGCTGGGCGAATTGGAATTTTTTCTCTGTCTCTCTCTGTCTCCCTCTGTCTCCCTCTGTCTCCCTCTGTCTCCCTCTGTCTCCCTCTGTCTCCCTCTGTCTCCCTCTGTCTCCCTCTGTCTCCCTCTGTCTCCCTCTGTCTCCCTCTGTCTCCCTCTGTCTCCCTCTGTCTCCCTCTGTCTCCCTCTGTCTCCCTCTGTCTCCCTCTGTCTCCCTCTGTCTCCCTCTGTCTCCCTCTGTCTCCCTCTGTCTCCCTCTGTCTCNCTCTCTCCCTTTCTCCCTCTCTCCCTTTCTCCCTCTCTCCCTCTCTCCCTCTCTCTCTCGCTCTCTCGCTCTCTCTCAAACGGCACAATATGGCTGTCCGTCCGCCCAGGTGGCCTTCTTAAATTAACTTGCTGAACTCGTGGACGTATCTCAGCTGTGAAAAGATGCGGAGCATCCAAGCAAATCACCTTAAACATGAAGAACCCCATAAGAAACTTCCCCCTGTTCTCCAAAGTCACCCAATGAAAACAGCGCCTATCCTCAGAAATATGCTCCCGAGGACTGCGACCAGCCAGAAACCTCAAACACACATTAAAACTCTCTGCATCTTCGAAGCGTTATGCAGCACAATGTCAGTATGAACCATAGCGCAATAATCAAAAATTGGCATGGTGCTACCGCATGTGCGAGAAGCACTAGCATTAAGCCCAGCGCAATCTTGGTTGTTTCCACAACTATCGACGCGGAGAGGCACCCAGAGCTGAAGAAGCAGAGGGAACTTCCACATACGTGTGAGAAAGAACTACCTCTACTCTCTCCCCCGCTATTTCAAGAGGAAAGCCCTCCATGAGAGAGTCCCTCCCAGCCCTCCCAAAACGCCACTACTTCGGTCTTTGATACATTTACGTTAAGATCTTTGCACTCGAAGTAGGTCTCAGTGTCGCGGAAAGTATGATGGAAGCGAACTTGGTTCTCAGCGAACACAAGAAGTTCGTCAGTGAAGAGAAGGATAGCAAGTCGCTTCCCAAATTGATAGCAGAGCGGGTGGCCTCTGTCTGTGAAGAAAGAGGAATCTACGAATCTTTCCTCCGAGACTGAATTTTCCGGACTAAATTTCTCCGAAAAAAATTCCCGCGGACAAAATTTTCCGGAGAAAATGTCCCCGAAAAGAATTCCCCCGGAGAAAATTCGATAAACAGAATTTCTTTTCTAACCGGCATGAGGACTGTTAGTGGTGGGGATATCAGTTTAACTGTGTTGAGTTTTCAGCAGAATGTGTATTATTTTGTATTCTATTCGTGCCTAAATGTATACAGTGAGCCACGTGTCGAAGAGCTAATTACTTGCTGATATAAATTAAAATTACAGTATCTTTATCGTGCTTCAAAATGTTAGAAGTGGTTGTTTTGGCTCTCGTCACTTCTTTTTTCTTGGTGTTCTTCGGTTTGAAATTCGCGACGACGAACAAATGTGGAAAAATATTAATCATTGAAGCAGGATATATTTATTATTTCTACAACCAAAATAAACAGAGAGTCATTTGGCGATGTGTTCAGTATAGTAAGGGGTGCCGAAGAATTTTTCATACAACTTCCAATGAACAAAACGGTATTTTTCAATTCCCGATTTCTACTATCAAGACAACTATTCAATATTCATTATTATTTTTCTGTTTTAAAAGGAGATATTATAAAAAAAAACAAATCATCCAACTCACGGACCTGCTCATGAGGATATCGCGGTGGAAAAATGTTGAAGTGGGATTCAAGAGGAACCAACAAAAACACAGGACTCGACTGCGTTGATAGTAGGTGCCGCGGTAGCATCATTTAGATCCCCCGTTACGTCAGGTATGCTCCACGTGGTCAATATATATCGAAGTGCTCGTCGTATCCGTGAGAAACACAACAAACTCTCACCAATACCCAAGAAAGGTTCTAATTATGATATTCCCAATGAATTCCAATTTACATTAAAAAATGAACCTTTTTTACTCGATAATCATACGGGAAAGAATCGCATTTTAATTTTCACCACGAAAGAAAACTTAAGAATATTGAATAACTCCGTAAGTTGGTATTCCGATGGTACATTCAAAACAGTGCCTGAGATCTTGAAACAATGACAGCATTCATCGTGTATTGACCAGTGGTCAAGTAACCACAGTGCCTGAGGTCTTCAAACAATTACACCATTCATGGTGAGGTCAACGGAAAATCAGCACCTCTTGTTTACTTCTTATCAGCGAAATGTAATACAAATACTTACGCTAATGTTTTGAAGAAATGAATGGAATGGTAACCCACGTTGAACCCGCAAAGACTCATGACCGATTTTGAACTGCCTTTTATCGGAGCCATGAATTCAGTTTTTCCCGAGTGTGCTGTTATAGGTTGTTTATTTCACATGAGTCAATTATGATTCAAACATTCAAAAACTCATCCGATTGACGAATCATATAAAGACACGTCTGCTGTTCCTGAAAATGATGTCCATACAGCTTACGACCGATTACTCGCAACTGAATTTTATGTCCAGAATGATGAACACTTAAATTCGTACTTAGATTACTGTGAAGCAAATTGGATCGGACCAATGGGACGACGTCAAAAACGCCTTGGTCGTCGTTTCAACATAAAATTATGGAATCATTATTCGTCAGTTAAAAATGATTTAGTTAGGACAAATAATTCAGTCAAGGGATGGCACCATGGGTTCAATTCCAAGACGCAGGCCTCTCACATCTCATTATGGCAAATTATCAATTTATTGAAAATGGAACAGGTGGTTACAGAAGCAGCGATTGCTCAAGCAGAGAGTCGGGCTCTACCAATAGAGAGAAGGAAAGCATGTAGAGATTATGACCAGCGCTTGAAAGCAATTGTAGATACTATTTGAAGAGCATCGCAAATAGTATGAACTATTAAAGCAAGCAAGCATTTGGATTCATATCATTAAGCAATTAGTTTGGGTCAATGTTTATTGATTTGATGCATGTTATTAAGTGTGAATTCTTATTGTTTATTAAAGCCTGTGACTTTCTTGCAAAATTGCTGTGTGAAAATTTTTTGTCTTTCCTCTGTCCATATATTGAAAAAGGAAAATGTGTCCAGAGAAATTTTGTCCGGGAAATTCTGTCCGGGGAAAATATCTCCTACCACCAAGAAAGAGTCAATGTGGTTGATGAAGAGAATAAAAAAGATGGGCCTCAGACTCTCCCCCCTGAAGTACTACCTCTGTTATCTCTGCCTCAGTCGAGAGTTTGCCCTCCGAACGCACATGAAGATTAGCATGTTCGTACAATGATTTTATTAGGTTGATGATTTTGGACCACACCCCAAGTTTTGCCACGCATTGCTCACGAGGGTCACGCACTGTATACTGCCAAGCTGTTGGACGTAAAGACGATTACATTGGAAATGAAGTTTCTCTTTCATCAGATATACTTTTCAGTTTATTTCACGACAATTCCTTTATAAAACCCTTCAGTACGGATGGCCACGGTGAAATTTTGAAAAATTAGATTTTTTTTTCTTTTGCCTTTTTCGATGATATACAGAGTGTCTCGCAACGAATCGCTTTCCTGAAAGGGTATTGGAGAGGATCATTTTTGGCATCGAACGTTCCTCTTCGACTTTTGGATCCGACCATTTTTG
The DNA here is from genome assembly GCF_001412515.2 of Diachasma alloeum. Lineage (NCBI taxonomy): Eukaryota > Metazoa > Arthropoda > Insecta > Hymenoptera > Braconidae > Diachasma > Diachasma alloeum. The sequence continues at coordinate 155,537 of NW_021681422.1, forward strand.
GCGTAGTCCATTGCGACATACCAATCTACAACGCCGCTTCCCCCTTCGGGCCTACTCGCGCCACCAATTATTTTCGGAGAAGAAAAGGTAAATTTTGAAAAAAAAAATGCGTCAAGGAAAAGTTTTGTTTGGTTCTTACTGAAAAGTGAAAATTTTTGAAAAATACAAACAAATAAAAAAGAGCCGAGTCAGAAATGTCGAATAAATGGTCATAGGGCACAATCAGACTTCTATGAGAGAAATAGTTCAAAACCGAATAAGGATTAGAAAAAAATTCTCTATGAAATAAAAAATCAGCAGAAGCAGGACCAAGGTCCGTGGTGTGGATCAGAATATGGGGGATGACATTGATACTAGACAGTGAGTTGAAATACTCCGCACCAAGGAAGTTGGTCCTGCTTCTGCTGATTTTTTATTTCATAGAGAATTTTTTTTAAATCCTTATTCGGTTTAGAACTTTTTTTCTCATAGAAATCTGATCGTGCCATATGACCATTTATTCGATATTTCTGACTTGGCTTTTCTTTTATTTGTTTTCATTTTTCAAAAAATTTCACTTTCCAGTAAAAACCTAACCAAACTTTTCCTTGGCGCAATTTTGTTACAAAAATTTTTTTTTTTTTTTTAGAGAAATTTCATTAATTTTTCAAAATATTAGGTGTGTGACTTAATTTTTACAGATTTTTTCTTCGAGCTTAAAATTATATTTAAAATAGAACTATATTCGCGGTCATTTTTGGTTTTGAAAGGATCGGACAAAAGTTTCAGAACATGGAACTACAAGTCTATGTAAGTTACATAACCTTTCAGAATAGCAGAGTTTACGATGGCAACTGATAAACAGCACATTCGGCACTGCATTTTATACACATTCCAACAAGGAAAAAATGCTCCTCAAGCACGGGAATCAATGTGTAGTGGTCTTGGTGCCGACGTTGTATCTTCTGAAACGTGTAATTATTGGTACAAACGTTTTAGAAGTGGTGATTTCGACGTGAGTGACCAGCCGCGTCCTGGATAGACTAGAAAGTTTACAGATGCGAAATTGCAAGCTCTACTGGATGAAGACTCAACGCAAACGCAACAAGAGCTTGCAGCTCAGTTAGGAGTCACCCAAACAGCTATTTCTAAGCGTTTGCGTCAAATGGAAAAAATACGAAAACGTGGAAGGTGTATCCAACATGTGTTGACCGAACACAACCTAGGTCAACGTATGAACATGTGCCTTTCACTGCTAGCCCGGCAACAAAAAAGCACTTCTTGTGGAGAATTGTGATGGGTGATAAAAAATATATTTTTTACGAGAAACCCAAACGTAAAAAGTCGTGGGTAGATCGCGGACAATCCAGTACATCCACGCCGAAATAGAACATCCACTTAAAGAAGATTCTCCTGTGTGTCGGCGACTCTAACGGGAGTCTACTGTAAAGAATTGTCTTCATATTGTGTGAAAATTGTTCTTTAAAATTAAATTCAACTCATTTTCACAAGATAAAACATACTTTCAATTAACAATTGAAACGAAACTAACATACTTCAGATTCATTATTTCCACTGACTTAGTTATTTATCTAAGATTTTTTGACTTAGTTTCTTCCTTCCATTTAATTTTTCCTTTGATTTTCTATGGTAATTGTATTCTTTTGAGGGATGATTGATTTTCTTTGCGGAACAGCCGAAAAAAATTCTAACTGAATAGAATTTTTTATAAAAATGTAGCGAAGCTACTTATCTATTTATTTTGCATTATTTCCATCTATTGTATTCAAGCTTGGCTTAGCAACCGAATACCTTACTACGTCACCTCGCGACAAACCGTAATAATTCGAACATCCTCGATCGGATGATCTAAATACCTTTGTCGCGGGAGCTCACACTCTCGTTCCAGCTCTCATGGTGTAAACCAAGTTACATTGCTGTGAATAAATTCTAATACGATATATAATAATTCCGAGTGTTATACCTTACAAAACCCTTCGATTCTTACCGAATATCCTACAAAGGGTGACCCCGACGTGATTCCTTCAAGGTGACAAATAAAGTCATTGCAGGAACGTGTTAACAAGTGCAATCGTTAAAATTGTGCCGTTTCCGTTCAAATTAAAGTAATTTTCGTGGCGTGTGATTTTTCGTGGAATGTTCGAGAAACGTTGGGTTTTGGCATAGTGCTCGGTAGCGTTCCTATCGTTTCGCGGGCTCTTGTTACCAGGTGTGATTTTTTGTGCATCGCTGAGCACCCAAAGACGTTGTGCTGCACCGTGAAAATTATCACGAAAAATTTTTGCCGTGATTAATGCACTTCCGAACATTGTCAGTGAAATCTAGTGAAAATGGGCGAGGAAACAGACACAAGGAGGGGCCTTCCTGTTCGATGGGATCGGAACGGATTTCACTTGGCGTTTCGTTATTTCGGATGTTGAAAAACCTATTATTGGCGCCCATTTTTTGGCACAATTTGGACTTTTGCCGGATTTGAAGAATAATCGCCTGTTGGATTCAACGACTGAGCTAGCGGCGCCATGTATAGCGTCATTATTCAGTATCGTTTCAACATTTACCTGCCGACCGACTCGTCTTGGACCGACCTTCTTGCCGAATTTCCGTCAATAACCAAACCAGATGGAATTTGCTAACTTACGAAACACACGATGGTCCATCATCTACACCCGGACCACCTGTATCGAGTAAAGATGATGAAGCTGGGTATTGCTCGTCGTTCGAAGAGCTCCCGGTCTTCGCCGCTACACCTGCTGCCCAAAAGGTCTGGCGCCTGGCGACCCTGTAGAGATTACCGTGGACTTAACGCTCGTACGATATCGGATAAATATCCTGTTCGCGTACTTGAAGATTTTACCGCTAACCTCGCAGGTAAAAAGATATTTTCGACACTCGATCTCGTTCGTGCATTCAATCAGATTCCTGTCGCATCTGATGACATCTGCACAACAGCAATAATTACACCGTTCGGTTTATTCGAATTTCCATTCATGATGAAATGCTGCACAGACATTTCAACGATTTATCGATGAAGTGACACGAGATCTAGATTTCGTTTTTCCGTACATTGACGATATCTTAGTTGCCTCCAAAGACCTAGAGGAACATCGAGAGGCATCGCACACACACACACACACACACACACACACACACACACACACACAC
>NW_021681423.1:0-3530 GCF_001412515.2 Diachasma alloeum
ATAATTCTCGGAACTATCTCCGTCGCTGTTGGAAAAAAAATTAATTCTCAGAACGCGTCACGCAGCTGTCGGACGAAAATAATTCTCGGAATGCTTCGCGCCGCTATTGGACGAAAACACTTCTCGGAACGCGTCACGCTGCTGTCGGACCAAAACAATTCTCGGAAAACTTCGCGCCGCTGTTGGAGAAAAACAATTCTCAGAACTATCTCCGTCGCTGTCGGACAAAAACAATTCTCGGAACGCTTCGCGGCGCTGTCGGACAAAAACAATTCTCAGAACTATCTCCGCCGCTGCCAGACAAAAACAATTCTCGGAACGTTTCGCGCCGCTGTTGGACAAAAACAATGCTCAGAACTATCTCCGCCGCTGCCGGCCAACAACAATTCTCGGAACTCTTCACACCGCTGTCGGACAAAAACAATTCTCAGGAGCATCGCCACCGCTGTCAGACAAAAACACTTCTTGGAACAATCTCCGCCGCAGTCGGACGAAAACAATTCTCGGAACTGTCTCCGCCGCTGTTGGACGAAAACAATTCTCGGAACTCTTCACATCACCGTCACATGTGTCATATAGATTGGATCTCAGGCTGATAGTGGGGAGGGGAATTACTATATATAACGGTTGCCACTCCTGGAGTAATCCATTGCCATTCTGAGGAGATCAGAGCTCTAAATGTCAGAAGTGGGGAAATGAGAATTGTTTAGAGATTGAGAGAGTGGGGGTAACCTCTGAAGGTCCTGAAATTCTTCATTTTAGCCGAAATACAAGTCGTGAATTGTTTTTGAAGAAGTGAAAAATGTCAGAATGTTCAAAGAACTACTGAATAATCGTGTTTGTAGACGCCGTGCTCCGCATATTGGACAAATACGAATCAAAGAAATAATCAGATGTGTTGAGCAAATTGATTGTCCTCACGTGAATAAAGGTGAAGTGGTACAATGTAAGAAAGGAAGTTGGGTATTGGTGAAAACAGGTTCAAGAAGATACGATATTCAATATAGACATACAATTTGCACTAACAAACATCCTCGTTCAGTGATCGATCATCTCAACCTGAGGAGACAACCTGCATCACTTGTGAGCATTGCTGCTAGCAGTCTGCTGAATTGGGCAAATACAGGAAACCTCGATGAAATAGACATCAAATTTGCTAATAGAATCTGTGAATACAATAAAAGGATCAAATTATTTACATTCAGTGCAAAGTCAGACTTTTATCCCCTACCGGAATCTGATGACGAAGAAGACGAGTGCCCGATAACAGTCTACAGCCGAGACGCTCAAAGGAAAGTGCTACATTACTGCGAGGATCCTGGATGTTGTAATTATCCAAGGTGGTTTATTTTTCGACCGGCAGCTCCTATCTCAACGGTTTATTACAGGGATCAATTATTAACAGGGAATTAACTATCGTAATATATCGTAATATATTCTGAGAACACTTCTTCCTAGAACTGTGCGACGGATTAAGAGTGGGGGATGCGTATGGGGAAGGGATATGAGGGAGATCACGTGACATGACTGCGCCTTATAAAGTGACGCTCTGCAGCAGTGCTCTCCAATCGTCGCAGCTATCTCAGAGAAAGGATTTTAAAGTGAATAATCCGCGATAACAATTCGATACGAATTTCTGTGAGAAGAATTTTGACGGAATAAAAAAAGTGAGTAGTCTATTACGATAGTTTTGAATATATTCAATATAAGTTCATGAGACTTGAAATATTTAGTGGGACATTTTTCATGATTTTTCCAGCACCATGAGTGGAGAGAAACGTAAAGCATCAACCTACGCCAGCATCAACAAAGTCGCTCGATTGGAATTTGATTTTCAAACGAAGAAAGTCAAAGATCTGGAAATCAACAAGGCGTATAAAATTGGAGAACTTCGCACTGCTCCTACGGCTTGGGGAGAAAAAGTTCTCGCCCTTCTTGACGATGCCTTCTTCATCTGGTTGCCTAAAAGGATCTCTGATCGACTCATTGACAACCCAGAGGAACTTGAGGATCTGAAAGACGATGCCCAACGTGGAATCGCCTTCATTCGTTTCCTGCCTGGTATGTACAGCCCCTGCGAGGTCTTTGCAGCTGATGAGAGTGAGACAGCTTAAGATTCAAACCATAAAACTTATCTGTAATCTATTCAAAATGAAGTTTTAATCAAGAATCTATCACAAAAAAATGGATATTACTGTAGAAGAAATGTAGAATTTTTTCACCAATAAATGATAAAAAATCTTACTATGGATATTCAATTCTTCCTGAAACACTAAGAAAAATATTCCCTAGAAATTTCTTACCTCAGTTTTTTAACTATTATTATTGCAACAGAACCGAAAAATTAATGCATCGAAACCGGCTGAATTTGGAAAAAAGAAAAGTGAGAAATTTCTGCTGAAAATGGAAACATTACTCACTCTAAATTGGTTACGTCAGACTTATATATTATAATAAATTATGTAGGAAGAGAAAAAAAATGAATCACGTGGAAAAAGTATTTTTATTTTTTAAAAACTGCTTTTCAGCTATACAAAAAAAAGTTTTACAAAAAAAATGCATCTGAGCAATAGAGGGTAAGTACAAAAATATGTTAAAAAAAATGAAATGACGGAAAAAAACGCCTCTGACCTCCAGACATCTGTACTGCACCTGGAAAAAAGAAAAAATAGGTTAGATAGTGAAAAATTATGAAAACACACACACACACACACACACACACACACACAAACCCTCACCTACAAAAAGCCGTTAGGGTAAACGGCCACCTGGAACAGAAAGGTCTGGCCGTTCTCGATGACCCTTAACGTGGCAGGCACCCCAGCGAGGATACCCCAGATAGGAGCTGCATGCCCGTTCCAGTACTCATTGATACAGTGGTCAGTGATGACTCTGATGTGCTGGAGCGGGATGTCATCCCACCATTTTTGGGGAACGAGAACATTGGGAGGGCCTCCTGGGAGCCGTACGTACCCTGCATACTGCGCCGCCATTTTTTATTCCTATAGGATTCAATAAAAAAATTAATTCGTACCCTAATTCTTCTAAAAAATTCTAGGTTTTGAATCTATAGGTTTCTCATCATATTCAAAAAATATATCAACCCTCAAACACACAAAATTTGATAGAAAATCCTAGCGAAGTCGTTAGGAAATTCTATTGGAATTCTATTAGAATTCTATGAAAAAGTCTATCCGTTCTTGCCGTTTTTTTCTAGTGGAAAAATATTATGAAATTTTCATTTCTATTGCATTTTTTTATCAACATTTTTCCTATTAAAAATCATTAAGTAAAAATTTTCCAAGTTTTTTCGCTTGGCTTCTGTGATGCTAAGCAAAATCGAACCCGGCAGAAAAAAACTTGAAAAATGTTCACTCAATGATTATCAATAGAAAACATCTGAGAAAAATTCAAATTCTATGATATTTTCCCCCATAGAAAAATTGTGAAAAACGAGTAGAATTTTCTATAAAAATCCCAAAAAAATCTTATTGAAAATCTTCAAAACTGTTAAAAAAATGTGAAATATG
>NW_021681423.1:3950-14357 GCF_001412515.2 Diachasma alloeum
CCAGAGGACTTACAACAAGCGGCTGTCACCAGCCTTATTAGCCTAGTGAGAAACACAGGGCTGGGGCTGTGTGCCTGACCGAAACTAAGGCGGAAGTTACAAAAGATCGTATGATTTAGGTGACTCTGGGCGCTTTAAGTGACCAGCCGCACTTTTTCTATTCTATTCTATAGTTAATTGAGAAGAGAATCTCGGAGAAAAATTTCAATAGCGCAATGGTCAATCGGCCCAAGTCTACTTAGATTCCTGTTGAGTTTTCATACAATAATCTCGGAATCTATTGGCTATATTGAAGTTTTTATAATAACCTTTTTTGTAGAGCGGAGCAAGGTCTGAAGGAAAGATATTTACAAAAATGACGTGATTTCCTTTAAATTTCGAGATATTGTTCAAAAACTTGAAGTATACTGAAATCAACATGAACCGAGATTGCTCAGGTTAATATTAATTTTCCATTACGCTGTGTTTTTCAGGTAGTTCTCTAATGAAAACTGTAATTCCTCCCTGGTGCAGCCAGATGTCAATGCCCGCGATTTTCTGACCACGAGCATTGCATCTTGTTTAGAGTTTTCATCTTTCGTGAGCAAATCATTGTATTCGCTCACGAGAGATACGCTTCTCTCAGCTACGTCGTTTGTCACTAGGAGAGATCTCACAGTTTTTAAAACATTCTCATAATCTTCTCTTTCTCCCCACTTTATTGGATCGATATCCAAAAAAGTACGGTCTAGATTCAAGATTTCGAAGAATTTAATTGTGTTTTGCGTCACAAAGTGATCTAGACTCAACTCTTGGTTGAATTTTCGACCCTTAACTGCTGATTTTCTCCTCTTCCGATCATCTTGAAATGGGGAACGAGATTTGATAGCATCGCACATTCTCCTTTTCATATTTATATTGACATTGTCGTCGAATAATGCAAAAGCGATGAGTTCTTCTGATAAGTACCAGAGATGGTTTGCAAATTTATCAAATACAGCATCATAAACTCCTGACAATGCTGAATTATCCGTAGTCAACTTTTTCAATAATTGCAAGTTATTGTTGGGAGCTTCAATTGCATTAGAAGATGTGAACCAGCTCTTCTGGTACAGAAGAACAATAACAATACGAATTTTCCTCAAACCTGATGTCTCATGGGACGTCAATCGAAATTGGTGTCTGAATACAAAAATTTTTAGCGAATAAATCGCTTTCGCCATCCACCTCGCATCATGAATGGGGCTAAGAGCTCTGAAGCGATTACCATCCGGAAAATTTCCGCCCAAGAATATGATGACGAGTTCCAGAAACTCTTTGTAGTCCTTCCGGTTGTTGTTGATCTATGGAGTGATAAATGAAGAAGAGATTGAGTTTCGTAATTTAATAAGGTAAAGGGAAATAATTTTGCCATAATAAATACCGTCGAATCCTTTATCACCTACCTCTAATTGGGAATATGCGAAGGCAAGGGCATCTTTCACCTCATCCTCAACTGCGGCTTGGACATCACTATCTCGCACTCCTGGTGAAAATTTACTTTTTTTGATGTCTGTCCACTGCCCTTGAAATCTCTTAAAAATGAGAATTTCTGGCCCAGAAGATGGCCCTATTGAAATTTCAAAGGTCTGCCTTGAGGAGTAACTCGAAAATATGATGCCGGCACGCAAGATATAGAAGATTTCTTCCCAATAACTTCTCCAGTAAAACACAGGCACTATTTGCGCTGCCTGTGTTGCTGGAAGTGGTATCAAATACCATGGCACAGACTTCATTGACAAGTCCCCATTCGTCCAGGCATGTAAAGATGGCCTGCTCTTCACCACTTCCTCTAGTTATCTCCTGTAGGTATCTAGTCACGTCATTGGCATTTTTGCACTTTTTTTTCTCTAAATAATTGGCTGATATTATTGACACACTACCACAGACACTGGAAGTTCGTTCGTGAATATTAGAGCACAAGTGGAAGGACAAAGATTCTTGCGATGCTAGCTCTTTGGAAGTCGTGCACTGACTGACCATTAGAACAGTTCAGGAAATTGTCGGAGAATATTCAATTGCCAGATGAATATTGGACAAGACAGTTATAAGCAAATTAGGAACGAGGGTTCAAGAGTTTTGCTTCCGCAAATCGTAAATTCAGCCCAATTCATTAAGGTTCTTGGAAGCTAAGTCATTTGTGAAATCCTTTATGAAGACAATTCCTGAGTTTGAGCCAGTGGGCGTCATTGGAAATCCAGTTTATTGGTGAGCCCTGAGTCACAGGCATCAGAGTGATAAGTAAATGACTACGACAGGTAAATTGCAAAATACGGAGATTCATTTTAGAAGTAAATACGCCAACAGAAATTTGAAAGTCTCCCACTCTGAGGATATATTTTAGACTTTACGTTGCCCTGCCATTAAGGGGAGACCCTGTGAGCTTCAAGAGTCNTTTTGAAATGCAATAATGAATTTTTGACAAAATAAATTTTTTTTATAAAAATGAAAAAACTAAAAAAGTTCTGAAAATTCTTTGAGGAATAATTTCTTATAGTTTTTCATGAGACTAGTTGTAATTTTTCATTAAAGAAAAAATAAATTAAGACATCTTGGAATTAAATTAGCAAAAAGTGGAATGTAATTGTTATTCTATACATTGCAAAAAAAATCCATAGCTTAAAAATTAGGTACACGGGACCGACTTTTTATTTTTAGGCATCGGAAAACAAATGAACAATAAATAATCATTTTTATACCGGCCAAAATATATTGAGAACTACTGAGAAGTTGACGAGACATGTAGCATTAAATGTTTTAATGAAGAATAATTTTTATGTCATAGGTGCCCAGAATCACGCGATTCTAACCTCGCTTCGCTCGGTAAAATCGCGGATTCTGGAGCCTATGACATAAAATATTATAGGAAACTCGTGCATAATGGTGTTTTTTGACTCATGGGATTGTACTCGCCTTCGGCTCGTTTTACAACTTCCCACGAGCCAAAAAACCCATTACGCACTTGTTGCGTAATATACTATTCCGATTCATCACGACTCATAGATATTGTGTTATTATTATTAATATTCATGGAGCACATCGTTTTGTGTGACAGGGACAACTGCGAGCGCCGCTGTCTCGTACAGGGCAGTCGTATAGTTGAGTTTCTATTGCTCCCCAGAAAACGCATGTATTTCCGACCTCCTCGCTATGTGAGCAACAGTGACAGACCTATACTAGTCGCTGCATTCTCTACCTGAACAGATCCGAAGAACCATCCTCTGTCATTTTTATAACATAGCACCGGACCGTAATCAAGGATATTTAACTTTTACCCAAGTTTTATAACCATTGACTGCCAGTAGGTCAGATATTTTAGTCAAACTTGAAATGCCATGCGCTACTGCAAAATTGAATTAAAAAATCGGAAAAAAATCACACAGACTCACAGTTCCCTGGACTATTTGTTTCAACTCTAAAACAGTTTAATTTTTCGTTCTTATTTATTATGAGGCATCCTACTCTACGCGTTACTCGAATACGGAGTTGAACTCTATTCAAAACGACAAATCGTTTGATAGTGATTCGCGTTGATTTACGGTGACTCTACTAGACCTGAGCGTTGACCCGGAAAAAGACCGATGATTTCCGTAATGGGCCGAGCTGATCGACCTTGGTCTTGAAGAAGTTGCGTTACGTTTCAAACAAGTTCTTTTGGCAAAATGCTGTGAACCCATTTGTTTACGAGATAATTGCCAAAAATTCTTGGTTCGCCGATGATTTGCTGATGAGTGGCTGCGGTGATTCATGTTGATGATGTCCCGAGAATTCTCTCTAGAACTGCTGACTTCCGAACACACGATACTTATACTCTGAGATCACTGATGTTTTGTTCACACCAAATTCCTTGCGAAATGTAAACAAGATTGGCCTTTTGTTCTCGTCACCGTTGATGTCCTGTCCGTTCGATGGCTCGTGTGAACCCCGAAAGTTCGTTACACACGAGGCGTCTCTTTTTCTTTCACAGCACTATCACTAACACTTTTTCCACAAATCCGGCTCGAAGGACCACTGTTTGAGGAGAGGATCTGTAAATTGAGTAGATTGTGGGAGGTGTTAGAGGATAGTTAAAGTAGGATGAGCCGTGAAAAAAAAATACCGATTTTTCTAAAGTCACAATTTATTGGTGGCCAACAGCCACCAAAGTCGGAAAATATGTACACTTTATACACGGGTGAATGTCTCTAGAAAGTTGTTAATTAATTTATTGAATTTATACTGATAATTATTTAACTGCGTTGATTGACTCTAGACTGAATTTATAAAACTGAATAAATGAACTGAGTTGATGTACTGATCGGAACTGTACTGATACTATACGACGTCTACAGGTGATTTGCTCGAGATAGATTTATACGGTGAGAGGCTAAGCCTAAACTGATTCCCGCGTGTTTCGGTGACTTATGACTGATGACCCGAAGGGTCCCGGAGATTTTCGAAGTAGGCGGATGGTCGACCAGAATGTTCTGGAATTTTGGTTGCGTTTCAAACAAGTTTTTTTTGCAAAATGCTGTAAACCCATGCCATGGTTTACGAGATAATTGCAAAAATATTTTTTTTCAGCAAAATGCCATCAAAATAAAACAATCAGAACTCTGGGGAGTCCGTAAACAATTAATAATTATTAATTGTTTACTCGAAGCGAGAGAGGAAAGAATCTTTTTTTTTCTCTTTCGTATTCCCCTCCAAAAACATAATAAGAGCGACAGAGAAGTATCGTTCCTTCTCTTTCTCGCTCACGAGTGGAAGTGGAACTCTATCCCGCCTCCTGCTCAGTGGAAGGGGCATCACGCACACTGATGCGCACAGCCACACGGACGTACAGCTGCTGAATGCTGTAGCGCCATTGGCTGTCCTTCTCACCTTAATGACTCCTCAGGGGTGCTTCTGATCAAAAAGTGGAAAAGGACTTTTCTGTTGAGAATCACCCCGTGAACCTGCCAGTTTCGGATCGGCATGTTTTTCAGGAACACCCTGTATATCGGGACATGGTCTAAAAATTGCATATTCGAACTCCTGAATCCAAAAGTAGTTATCCTGCTACAAATGTTGGCATTTTTGGACTCGACAAATACAATTTTTCCATTCAGAAGTGAAATGGATCTCATGTTTTTTAAAATGATTCAGACCAAATTCGTAACTTACATAATTAACATGATTGCAATTTTTTCATTCGATTGTTTTTTATACGCTTGGTGAATTGCAATCAGTACTTATACCATAAAATCAAAGAATATTGAATTTTCTCTCTGGAATAAGAAGGTCGGAATACTTTTCATTCAAAGATTTTCAATCATCTAATTTATCAATTGAATAGGCATAGGGAAAGCTCGAAAATAAAGGATGGATAATTAGCGGCTTTCGAACAAAATTCCGTAAATACTTGCTTTTTTCAATATTCTCTTCTTAGGAATGAATAATCGAATGGTTCAAATTTACAAAAAAAATCATTTTTTCAATTCAGTACAGTTTAGGAAAAATTATTCTTTGGGTTAAAAATTGATTATTATTGAATCATTTGTAAAGAAAAAAGTCATGGTCTCCGAAAATCGGAATTTTTCAATAATTTCATTAGTCCATTTCGAAAAGTTGACTTCCTATTTTTTTCTATATTTTTTCAATATTCTTTCATAATTATGAGTAAATAGCAGTTATACTGTTAAAAAAAATAATTGAAATTTTAAGGACAGTCTAATAGTAAATTTTAGAAGTTTGAGAGGGAACAGTCATGAAGTGTAAAATTTCACTGAAAATTTACTGCAAACTCCACCTTTTTTAACAGCATGAACATGAAAACTTTCAAATTACTTGAATTCCCATTCAACATATGAACATTCTGTACCAAATTACTCGATATTTTTGGAGGCTGAAGCAATTATAATGGTCCAAATAGAAAAAAGAATTATTTAACTTACTGAATGTTGCGTTTAGTACGTTTTTCTCGAAAGTTGATTAGAATCAGTAGCTAGGATTATGCTATCATAGAATTATAGAAAAAAATATATATATGTATCAAAATTTAAACATTGTAGAGAACAAGAATAACGATAATTGTGTCATATACTGTGAATCATTAAGATGAATTTTAGATTAACGAAAAAGGATGATTTAGAAGTCACACTGTCATTTCAACTTTTTATTTTCAATTTTGTGCTGGAACCATGAGATGATATTCAGAGGATAGCCAGTTTTTTCCAGATGTAAGATGATACGACAGGTTTCCGGAGAATTCAATATAATTATGAGAGTATCTCTTAAGTATCAAAGAATGTTTGAATAGACAATGGGAGAACAATTAATAGGAAAAGGTGGAATTTTCAAATAATATTTTTTAGATTAGATTAAATTGATTTAGTGCATTTAAATCGAGTTACACCCTATGGCAGGGGGGAGACCATTATACATAGAATAATATTACAGATAAAAGTAATAAAAAATTAATAGTTCAAGTGCAATCAGCTTAAAATTAAACAAAATATAATATAAAGTAACAGGATCAACCCTCATTTATCACAAAAATACAGCCTCAACAGCCTAACGTCGGCCTGAAAGTTTACATAATTACAAAGAAACGCATAAAAAAGCATAAAAAGACGTGACTATCCCTCAGATGGTTGTGATTCCGACAACAAAAATCTAGTAATCAGTTGGTCAGCCCTGACTGGCTCCATGTTTCGACTCTGCAAAACCACCTCTCTAGCTCTTAGGGCACCTGATAAAAACATAAATAAAGCTCTAGTATCTGACTTGTTTGGACTCTCTAGGAACTGAATAAAGCTTTGGAAGGTAATGGACTTCAGACAAGGAAACAAGTATTTCACTCTAAGATCATGATAACAGGGGCAAAATTGAAGAAAGTGTTGCAAGGACTCAGGGGCCCGCGAGGCACAATAGTTACATGGACTAAAGGGCTCGAATTTATAAACGTAACCATCTAAAATAAACCTACAGTTGTGCGAGTTAGCTAGGCGAAATTGCGCTTTGATTCTGGTGTACGCAATCGGACCTCTGTTCAGTAGATACATAGAAGCAGAACCCAAAACATTTCTAGCTACCGGTATCTTATGGATGCATTTGTTCCAATCGACCCAGTCTTGCTCCAAAAGAAACTGTTTGAGCCTTTCAAGCATCCCTTCCCTATTGCCAAGCCAATCAGCGGCCCCAAAATTACCCCAAAGCTCCGGAGCCCCCACCAATGACAAAAAATTGCAAATACGCGTGCCCCAGTTAAATTTTTTAAATTTGGCAACATCTTTAAGAGGATTAGGATCAGAATCAAGCTCAAACATTCTCCTTAGACATATTTTTGGAAGACGATGGTCTTCCATCTCAAGAATCTTGATAATATAATTCAGAGTCGCTTTGCAGACCGCGTATTCCACTCTCAATAGTCCCGTCTCCAGCCTCAGAGCACAGCTGGGGGTGTTCTTGGGGAGAAGCAGGAGTCTTTTAACAAAGCTCAGCTGAGCTGTCTCAAGATGATCTAAGTAATTCAAGGCCCAGGCAGGCGAAGCATAGAGGAGGGTCGTCTTGGTAATGGCTTCGAACAGCCTGATCATACTTGACCAAGAGTCACATTTACCGCGTGCAAAGATCGCAAAAACCGCACCACTTGCCTGCCTAGCTTTAATCACCGCTTCCTTGGCTGCTAAGAAGCCGAGTGTTGAGCTACTTACAGGGACACACAGATACGTGTAGGAGGAAACTAAGCCCAATTCACTACCCTTGTAAAAAAAACCTTAATTCTGGACTCACTCTTCCACCTTCCCTAAAAATCATGACCTTCGTCTTGTCTGAGTTTACAGAGAGACCCAGATCTGAACAGTAGGAATCCAGAGCAATTAATATCTTTTTCAAGACCAGTTCACTCTCAACAAGTATGACCAAGTCATAAGCATACAGCAGTAACAGAACGTCAGTGATACCGTTGATATTGACACCCCTAAAACCAAGCTCACGTAAATATTTCTCAAGGTCTGCAATGTAAAGAATAAACAGGAGGGGACTCAAGGACTCCCCCTGGAGTACACCCGAGGAAACTAGGAGGGGATCAGAGAGACGGCCACCTGCTTTAACCTGAATTGAGGCACTGTCGTAGAGCGATTTTATTATTTTCACAAATTTAGAAGTGACACCTAGATGAAACAATTTCTGCCAAAGTTTATCATGGGGAATCGAGTCAAACGCTCTTCTAAAATCAACAAAAACACTGAAAACTTTTCTGGAACCCAGGCGCAGCTGAAGCTGAGTAGCAGCCTTGAGGACGATAATTTGATCTAAACAAGACCTTTCCGGTCGAAATCCCGCCTGACTTTCCTCCAGAATGCCTTCAGAATCAGCCCACACCTGAAGTCTGTTCCTTAACATTTGGGTAAATAAGACAGTTACATAGAGCAATACCACGGTAGTTTAACGGATCAAATTTGTCGCCCTTTTTATAGAGCATAGTTAACGCTGCAGAACCCTATGACTCCGGTACAAATTCAGCCTCTAAAATCTTATTGAAAAGGACCTCCATATAAAGTATCAAATTTTCTGGTAGATTTTGAATGAATTCATTTCCAATCTCATCGGGCCCAGCGGCTTTTCCATTTTTTAAACTCAGTACATTACGACAAATTTCCTGGGAAGAGAATGGGGCATCTAGCACTGGATTGGAGTTGAGAGGGAAAAAAATGTCGATTTTTAATTTGGGAGGAGTAAAGCTGTCATAAAATTTATACCATTCGTCTAGAGAAATGCAAGGGATAGTATAGGCAAATGGACGGAGTACCTGGATTGTAGACCAGAATTTCGACAGATTTCTTACATTTGCTAGGGAATTAGTAATATAATCATCATATTCACGCTCCTTTTTTTTCAATAAGTTGACATATCTTTTTTTGATTTCAAAATAATTGGTCACAAATACACCCGAGAAATTAGAGTTTCTAAATTCGGCTAACTGCTGATCGACAGCTCCCTTCATAAGTCTACAGTCTGAGTCATACCAGACTTTATTTTTATTTTTTCTACCCGAAGTTTTAGACTGCCTTTGGGCTCTGGTTACCTTAACTAAATCGCATTTACTTACCGCTTCTGTAATGGCTAATTTGAGATTCAACGATATTTGCACAATTTCCGAGTTCTCAAAATCAAATTTCAATCTATTAGAGTTTAACATTTCGTAAAAATATTTCTCCTTACTGCTAGAGTCCTAAGACAGTTTGGAGATCCTTGGTGTTTCAGGAACAGACTCTGCTGCGTAAGAAATAGACATCGCGAGGGAGGTAACAACGGGGAAATGATCCGAAATAGTCGTAACAAACAAAACTTCAAAATCTTCAATCAATGTCAGCACTAGGGCGTTTACCTACACAAAATCCACAATACTATTTCCCGTAGTCGCTGCAAATGTAATTCTCGGAGGTGAGTCTGTCACTCATCGACGATTGAGGCAAAAAAAACTATTATTTTCCATAAAATCTTGCAGTAAAATACCTCTGTTACACCTATCTAATCTAGAGACAGTTCTATGCTTAAAAAGATTCGTGCCCTCAAGTAACTCATCTGGAATGACCCCATCATCGGAGATGTGCGCATTAAAATCACCACCCAATAGTACCGTGACACTAGGATATAGCGCATAAAAATTCTCAAGCTTACTCTAAAGAATTTCTAACACAAATTCGATATTAGCTTTGGGGAAAAAATAAAAAATACCTATAATAAATATACAATTATTCACTAAAGTTGGGGAGGCGTGGTTTGTACTTTTACAACTCTACAGACGACACCATCTAGGGAAAGTTGCCATCTAGTGAGAAACCTCGCAGAACGAGTCTACAGAACACAACTGTACAGGAAAACGAGTCTACAGATAACAACGTCGGATTTTTATGTTCGGGTCGTCAATCGAAGTCGGCATGGTAGAGATTTTAGACGGCATTCACTTATCGACCGTAATTTTAAAGAAATTTTTCCGCCGAGTGATGACGCCAAAGACGATAGACCTGAGTAGTGGCCCGGATCGTGGGGTGTTGTCGGTAAATGTGAGTCGGGTGCGTGAGTAGCTCGGCAGTAACAGTCCCGCTGTCACAGGGACAGGTTCGGAGAGGTACTTTTGTCCTCCTTGTACTCAATGTTTACTTTATGTTTTTCAGTTGATTCATTCTCCGAGTAATTAATATTAAGGGATGAAACAAAGACTGTTCAATGGAGAATTAAATTCCCCATCCATCAACCCCGGTTTCATCCCTTAATCTCTGCAATAAAAAAACTAATATTGCGACGAAAGTCACGGCGCTATAAGAAACCCAATGTTTTCTCGGCGCAGAGTGACTCCCCATTAATTCGCCCGCTAATTAAAAAATCGTCTCTCCCCTCCTAATTAACATTAAGGAATGAAAC
>NW_021681423.1:14382-22315 GCF_001412515.2 Diachasma alloeum
TTATGACCTTTTGCACTTAACCCTTGCTGTGATGACTCATTCTTCTTATCTCAGGATTGTCACACTTTCTCTTTTCCAGGTATAAGAAAAATGATTTATGACCTTCTGCACTTAACCCTTGTGATGATGACTCATCCTTCTTATCTCAGGTACAATCTCAAAAATGTTAAAAGCCATTTTGCCCCCCCCTCCTCTTCCAATATTCAGGTTTAGGAGTCGCGAATTAAACCACGAATTAAAACAGCGAATTAAAACCGCGAATTCTAACCGCGAATTAAAACCGCGACATGATTTATCCCACCCCACCACCCTCTCGCGGGGGCCTCTTCCATAGCTCTTGCCCCCCCAGGATAGACGAAACGTCGAATCCGCGGATTAAAACGCGAATTAAAACCACGAATTAATTAATCGCATCCCACCAACCGCTCGCGGGACCCTCCAGTCCCTAGAATCGATGAAATGTAACATCCGCGAATTAAACCGTGAATTAAAATCTCGAAAATTGAAAATCTCGAATTCGAATCAAAACTGTGAATCAAAACCGCGAATTAAAACCGCGAATTAAACCCGCGAATTAAAACCGCGAATCAAAACTGCGAATTAAAACCGCGATTTGATTAATCCCACCCCACCACCCACTCGCGGGGGCCTCTTCGACAAGTCTCCAGCGCTCGCCCCAGAAACGTTGCCCCAGAATCCGTCTGATACATCTACTACTGCGCCGAGAAACCATTAGGTTTTTCATAGCGCCGCGACTTTCGTCGCAGTTATAATTTTTTCATTAGAGCGATTAAGAGAATGAAACGGGGGTTGTTGAGGATGGGGAATTTAATTCTCCATCGAACAACATTACCGTTTCATTCCTTAATCTCTGTAATGAAAAAATAAAAACTGCGACGAAAGTCGCGGCGCTATGAAAAACCTAATGGTTTCTCGGCGCAGTAGTAGATGTATCAGACGGATTCTGGGGCAACGTTTCTGGGGCGAGCGCTGGAGACTTGTCGAAGAGGCCCCCGCGAGTGGGTGGTGGGGTGGGATTAATCAAATCGCGGTTTTAATTCGCGGGTTTAATTCGCGGTTTTAATTCGCGGGTTTAATTCGCGGTTTTAATTCGCGGGTTTAATTCGCGGTTTTAATTCGCGGGTTTAATTCGCGGTTTTAATTCGCGGTTTTGATTCACAGTTTTGATTCGAATTCGAGATTTTCAATTTTCGAGATTTTAATTCACGGTTTAATTCGCGGATGTTACATTTCATCGATTCTAGGGACTGGAGGGTCCCGCGAGCGGTTGGTGGGATGCGATTAATTAATTCGTGGTTTTAATTCGCGTTTTAATCCGCGGATTCGACGTTTCGTCTATCCTGGGGGGGCAAGAGCTATGGAAGAGGCCCCCGCGAGAGGGTGGTGGGGTGGGATAAATCATGTCGCGGTTTTAATTCGCGGTTAGAATTCGCGGTTTTAATTCGCGGTTTTGATTCACAGTTTTGATTCGAATTCGAGATTTTCAATTTTCGAGATTTTAATTCACGGTTTAATTCGCGGATGTTACATTTCATCGATTCTAGGGACTGGAGGGTCCCGCGAGCGGTTGGTGGGATGCGATTAATTAATTCGTGGTTTTAATTCGCGTTTTAATCCGCGGATTCGACGTTTCGTCTATCCTGGGGGGGCAAGAGCTATGGAAGAGGCCCCCGCGAGAGGGTGGTGGGGTGGGATAAATCATGTCGCGGTTTTAATTCGCGGTTAGAATTCGCGGTTTTAATTCGCTGTTTTAATTCGTGGTTTAATTCGCGACTCCTAAACCTGAATATTGGAAGAGGAGGGGGGGGCAAAATGGCTTTTAACATTTTTGAGATTGTACCTGAGATAAGAAGGATGAGTCATCATCACAAGGGTTAAGTGCAGAAGGTCATAAATCATTTTTCTTATACCTGGAAAAGAGAAAGTGTGACAATCCTGAGATAAGAAGAATGAGTCATCACAGCAAGGGTTAAGTGCAAAAGGTCATAAATTATTTTTTTGTACAATTCCTGGAAAAGAGAAAGTGTGACATTCCTGAGATAAGAATGAGTCATCATCGCAAGGGTTAAGTCCAAAAGGTCATAAATCATTTTTTTATACCTGGAAAAGAGNGTGAAGAAGTGGGGGGGGGGGAAGAATTATATAACACACCAAGTTCAAGGGCACAGCATCAGTATTTTTCACCCTCCTCATGAAGAAGTACTTCATCCGACGACAACAAGCTTTGAACAAAACTCGTGAGTTGAAACATAGACTTGAGCGTCTGCTGAAAGATATCGACCAATTGAAGAGAATCATTCAGTTGAAAAGTGACATTGAAGTGTTGTGCTCAGATCTCCAGAAGACGAACATCGCAACACCAGCAGCATGCACTTTGAAAAATTCAACAGTGTCTCGAAGAGGGAGAATCTTCCTCTGAAGAAAATGGCAGAGTTGGAGCCAGAAAAAATCTACGCCATCACCGCCGTTCAGAAGGCAAAAACGAAATTCGGAGAAAGTGTGATATTCCATTTAGATGGGGAGCATGCAGTCTTCGCGACGAAAAGAGCAGCCAATTATTTCAATACTGAACCGGANTCATAGCGAATCTCTTGAAATAGATGACAGATGGCATTATTCACAAATTTCGTAAGTGTCACCCTTGTGTTATCAGATTTTAGCAGTTTACCAGTAATGTGCAAATGACTTTTGCTCGGTAAAATACAGAGATCCTGATTTTGCACAGTGATGCGAATTTCGTCGCTATTATCAAGCCCTGTGGAGGCATATGGCTGATGCGCATGAATCTCATAGTGAGCGATGGATTCTTCAAACGCCGGCGGGGTTCTGATATTCAGGCTTTCTTCCATGGTATCCCACAAGTGAATAAAATTTTTATCTAACAAAAACGTTTTTTCCACTTTTTTTCACGTCCAGGCCGAGACTCTTGAGNTAAAATTTCCAGGCACTCGTTTCAGAGGGTAAAATGGAGCTGAAATTACAGGGTGGACAATATAATGACTTTATTTTTGGTCAGTTCTTAAAACCAGCAGCTGCAGATGAGGATGCTTAACTTACTTGAAGATGGATAAAATAAATACACAATATTTTCATTTTATTTTTTTATTAATAAACAATTTTTACTGAAAAATATTACAATGTACTGGTTAAAAAAANCTTTCACCCCTAAAATTCACCAAGTCACCGTCTTGGTCGACAATTCGGAGCTGTAACTCAGCTATCGTTCCGACAGACACTGGTAAATAAATAACTTGAGATGGTACTTCTATGATTTTATATCCAGGTGGCACCACTGGAAAAAATTCATGAATTGTATGAACTTTATNTTCTGCATTTTGCAATCTCCCAGTCAGCTCATGAATCTGATCAGCCTGTGGAGAATGTTGAAGAGCATTTGAAAACCTTCTACATCCACGAGTAGCTCCATGGCGACTGATACTTTAGAACCTTCAACGATTCAATTTATACACTTACGCCAACCAATTTTAAACAATTTTTCTCATCCCACCACTTATGGGATGATNCTTGATATTTATAGCAATATCACTTTTTTCCATACTTTTCACAATAAATTTCGCAATGTCATCAATTTCATAACTCCCCATTGGAATAGTGATAACTGTGTCTCCTATGTGTAATTTATGGAATGGGAATGGAATTGAAAGTCAGAAATTCCACTAGGCCGAGAACATAATTTTTCTCANGCCAACCAATTTTAAACAATTTTTCTCATCCCACCACTTATGGGATGATAATTCACCACTCGATCCTGCAAAATGAGGCAGTAAGTAGCAGTGCTCGTGGGAATACTTATTCTCATTTCAAATTCTAAACGGACATCCACCGGTCCAAATTTCAAAGATTCATTTTGTTTAGAACAATCACACACCACTAGTGGGGTAATCGTTGAAAATANTCAAACATAGATGCCCACAGTTGAAAGTATTCCAGTTCTGGAAACGCTCATGATTATATTTTATGCTACCAACTCCAAGGTAATTGAAGAGATCTGTGGGAGGTTGAAGATTCCCAAAACTATCAAAATAAGTGACATCGTTTCCTATTTTTTTATATGGAACCAAATGAGTTCCAGGACCCTCTCTATCATTCAAATTGATAATGCCTGATTCATTTTTGAATGATCCATTTTTGAGTAAGCCATTACGCATGAAAACACCTCGAAAATGTGGAATTTTCATGAGTTTTGCATATTTTCTGAGATCTCCGTCTGTTAGAGCCCTGCGTGATAGCATCGTCAATAGTTTTTTGGCTTCAAGTACAAACCCATCTCCTTTTTATAAGGTTTAAGATGTAAACCTCGACCGAGTGGAATAGCCTCCATAGTTTCATTATGCCTTTTATTTTCCGCGAGTTGTTGTTTGGCAGCTTTGGCACTATTAACAGCTTTAGCAATTCCAGTCGCTCTTCCAGCTAATGCCCCCGTGGCACTTAAACCGGCAAATAGTGGCACAAGAAACGGTAAAATTCCTCCAAATTTCGATGGGACTGGAATCACGCGCGGAATATTGACTTTGCTTCGCCCACCATTCTGTTTCACGGCTACTCTAGCACCATTGAGAGCTGTTTTAATAGCATCAGATGAACCGTTATTTAATTTGATTGAATTTTTAGCAGCTCTGATGATTGTTCTGAATGTCACCCTCTTTTTAGGCTTCCCCCTCTTTTTTTCCTTATCTTTCGTTTTTTCACTCCCAAACTTGATTTTTTTACACCCAAACTTGATTTTTTAACACCCAAACTTGATTTTTTTACACCCAAACTTGATTTTTTAACACCCAAACTTGATTTTTTTACACCCAAACTTGATTTTTTAACACCCAAACTTGATTTTTTTACACCCAAACTTGATTTTTTAACACCCAAACTTGATTTTTTTACACCCAAACTTGATTTTTTAACACCCAAACTTGATTTTTTTACACCCAAACTTGATTTTTTAACACCCAAACTTGATTTTTTTACACCCAAACTTGATTTTTTAACACCCAAACTTGATTTTTTTACACCCAAACTTGATTTTTTAACACCCAAACTTGATTTTTTTACACCCAAACTTGATTTTTTAACACCCAAACTTGATTTTTTTACACCCAAACTTGATTTTTTAACACCCAAACTTGATTTTTTTACACCCAAACTTGATTTTTTAACACCCAAACTTGATTTTTTTACACCCAAACTTGATTTTTTAACACCCAAACTTGATTTTTTTACACCCAAACTTGATTTTTTTACACCCATACCCAATTTAGTTTTAGCCTTCATGGCGTTCGTTACAAATAAAGCGGCAGCTTTTTCCCCCAAACTAGCGTCTGGTGCTGATACACGTCGCCAAGCTTCTTCGGCAAGCACTTTGTCAGCGTCGTGTCGCGCTGAAATATTTTCACGATTTTTTGAGTATGCGATGTCGTGTTCCTTACAGGCAGAATCCAAGGGATTTATTCCAGGATCTCCCCGAGCTAATCTCTTTGCTAACTTTGTACCTGGTCCACAATACTGATAGCCTGGCAGATGCAATTCAACGGGGAGTTTGTTGATGATTTTCTTCAATAACCCCCTCCCTTTTTTGTTAGCACGCGATGTGTGCACAATCATGTCCGAAAGAGAACTGACTGATTTTGCTATAAAACCCTCCAATTTATAGGTTTTCTCATCAGTTGTTGTGGAGATGGAGTTCAGTACACATCCCANTCGCTCTTCCAGCTAATGCCCCCGTGGCACTTAAACCGGCAAATAGTGGCACAAGAAACGGTAAAATTCCTCCAAATTTCGATGGGACTGGAATCACGCGCGGAATATTGACTTTGCTTCGCCCACCATTCTGTTTCACGGCTACTCTAGCACCATTGAGAGCTGTTTTAATAGCATCAGATGAACCGTTATTTAATTTGATTGAATTTTTAGCAGCTCTGATGATTGTTCTGAATGTCACCCTCTTTTTAGGCTTCCCCCTCTTTTTTTCCTTATCTTTCGTTTTTTCACTCCCAAACTTGATTTTTTTACACCCAAACTTGATTTTTTAACACCCAAACTTGATTTTTTTACACCCAAACTTGATTTTTTTACACCCATACCCAATTTAGTTTTAGCCTTCATGGCGTTCGTTACAAATAAAGCGGCAGCTTTTTCCCCCAAACTAGCGTCTGGTGCTGATACACGTCGCCAAGCTTCTTCGGCAAGCACTTTGTCAGCGTCGTGTCGCGCTGAAATATTTTCACGATTT
This sequence comes from Diachasma alloeum, assembly GCF_001412515.2. Lineage (NCBI taxonomy): Eukaryota > Metazoa > Arthropoda > Insecta > Hymenoptera > Braconidae > Diachasma > Diachasma alloeum. The sequence continues at coordinate 20,648 of NW_021681423.1, forward strand.
TTTGAATATGCGATGTCGTATTCCTTACAGGCCGAATCCAAGGGATTTATTCCAGGATCTCCCCGAGCTAATCTCTTTGCTAACTTTGTACCTGGTCCACAATACTGATAGCCTGGCAGATGCAATTCAACGGGGAGATTGTTGATGATTTTGTTCAATAACCCCCTCCCTTTTTTGTTAGCACGCGATCTGTGCACAATCATGTCCGAAAGAGAACTGACTGATTTTGCTATAAAACCCTCCAATTTATAGGTTTTCTCCTCAGTTGTTGTGGAGATGGAGTTCAGTACACATCCCAACGGTTTACCCGTCATTAATTTTGATTCAGTGACTGCGAAAGATACTAATCAACCGAGACGGCATGGCTCATTGCTGCCAAATACCATTCGCGCAGTTGTCTGTGGTCCATCAAATTGTGAAAAAACGAATGCCCTATTGAGCCTCATAATTCATCCGAATGGTTTAAGATTTTCAAACATCTACGTTTATTCGAAATCGCTCAACCAACCGAAATATCAATTTTTNTATTGAATTTTTAGCAGCTCTGATCATTGTTCTGAATGCAACCCTCTTTTTAGGCTTCCCCCTCTTTTTTTTCCTTATCTTTCATTTTTTCACTCCCAAACTTGATTTTTTACACCCAAACTTGATTTTTTAACACCCAAACTTGATTTTTTTACACCCAAACTTGATTTTTTAACACCCAAACTTGATTTTTTTACACCCAAACTTGATTTTTTTACACCCATACCCAATTTAGTTTTAGCCTTCATGGCGTTCGTTACAAATAAAGCGGCAGCTTTTTCCCCCAAACTAGCGTCTGGTGCTGATACACGTCGCCAAGCTTCTTCGGCAAGCACTTTGTCAGCGTCGTGTCGCGCTGAAATATTTTCACGATTTTTTGAGTATGCGATGTCGTGTTCCTTACAGGCAGAATCCAAGGGATTTATTCCAGGATCTCCCCGAGCTAATCTCTTTGCTAACTTTGTACCTGGTCCACAATACTGATAGCCTGGCAGATGCAATTCAACGGGGAGATTGTTGATGATTTTGTTCAATAACCCCCTCCCTTTTTTGTTAGCACGCGATCTGTGCACAATCATGTCCGAAAGAGAACTGACTGATTTTGCTATAAAACCCTCCAATTTATAGGTTTTCTCCTCAGTTGTTATGGAGATGGAGTTCAGTACACATCCCAACGGTTTACCCGTCATTAATTTTGATTCAGTGACTGCGAAAGATACTAATCAACCGAGACGGCATGGCTCATTGCTGCCAAATACCATTCGCGCAGTTTTCTGTGGTCCATCAAATTGTGGAAAAACGAATGCCCTATTGAGCCTCATAATTCATCCGAATGGTTTAAGATTTTCAAACATCTACGTTTATTCGAAATCGCTCAACCAACCGAAATATCAATTTTTACAAAATTTATTGGAACCTCTGAGTGATATGAATTATTATACATTCTCAGACAATGAGGAAGTTGTGTCGGTGGACAACGTGGAGAAGAATTCTTTATTTATATTTGATGATGTGGCCTGCGAGAAGCAAAATAATATTAAGGCATATTTTTGTATGGGGGGACATAAAAATGTTGACAGTTTTTATTTATGTCAATCGTATGCTCGCATTCCAAAACATTTAGTGCGTGACAATGTTAATTTC
>NW_021681423.1:22458-22695 GCF_001412515.2 Diachasma alloeum
TTGTGTTCCACATGTTGGAAAAATAATTATTCGTTCCTAGTAATCGATAAAGATAGGGATATTGATGGAGGTCGATACAGGAGAAATTTCGATTCTTTCCTTCAAATAAATAAATAAATAAATAAATAATGGTTGTAGGGGGAGAACTTAAACAGTAGCGGGCTAGATCCCAGTGAGTGAACATGGCTCCTCGTAAGGATGAAATGTCAAAGCAACAAGAGATTTTACGTCAAATTT
>NW_021681423.1:23230-24709 GCF_001412515.2 Diachasma alloeum
GTTGGATATAAACTCACTGCAGAAGGTGATTACGATCTTCTTGACAAAAGGCTGAAGAATCTTGCAACACCAGTGGACCCACATGATGCTGTTACACTGGAGACTTTGAATACAAAAATTAATGATTTGCAAATTGAAATGAAACGCAAGTTTGCAGATACCAATAGAAGGATTGGCAAATTAACGAAAATAGTGGAAAAAATACCAAGTGCACTCATATTGCCAAAAATACCCGAGTATTCTGTGAATAATATCAGAAAATAAATTGGATGTTGTGACAGATTGCATCGTCCAGCCCGAAGAAATTATCCCCGACGACGAGTTAATATTCGTGATCTGGATGAGACATGGCAGGCAGATTTGGTGGATATGACGGCTTACGCAAAGAGCAATAGTGGACATAGATTTTTGCTCACTGTAATAGATAATTTTTCAAAATTTGCGTGGGCTGAGCCGATAAGGAGGAAAAATGCCCAAGATATCACGAGAGATATGAATTCCATTCTCCAACAGGGGCGTGTGCCCAAATATTTACACGTTGATGGTGGAAAGGAATTCTACAATTCAGAATTTCAAGCATTAATGAAGAAATATAATATCAATTTATATTCCACATTCAGTAATTCGAAGGCTTCTATATGTGAGCGATTCAATCGAACATTGAAAAGTAAAATGTGGTTTCAGTTCAGTTTACTTGGAAATTACAAGTGGATTGATATGTTGCCAGAACTCGTACGGGAATATAATCATAGAAAACATCGAACTATTCGTATGAAGCCTGCCGATGTGACAACAAAAAATGCCCAGAAATTATGTCTTCTCTACGCTGACATTCGAGTGAATAGAAGGCGACCAAAGTTTCATGTGGGCGATAAAGTTCGTATAAGTAAGATGAAACATGTTTTTGAGAAAGGCTGTACGCCCAATTGGACAACAGAAAGTTTTACTATCCGAGAAGTTAATAATACAAATCCAGTGACATATAAATTGAAAGATTATAAAAATGAATTGATCAGTGGAACTTTTTATGAAGAAGAATTACTGAAAACAAAACATTCTGAGGTGTATCTTGCAGAAAAAGTATTGAAAAAATCTGGAAATAGGCTTTTTGTTAAATGGTTAGATTTTGATAACACTCACAATAGCTGGATTGATGCTGCTGAATAAAAAAGATGGAGAGGGGGAAAAACTATTTAAATAGTCAGCCTATTCTCATCCTCATTAGTTTAGTTGGTGTTTTCAACTCAACAACATGATTTTGAAAATCATCGTGCTACTAGTCCTCGTGACATCCTCCTCAGGAGGTGCCGGGGTGAAAATTTTCTCAATACTGACATTTCCATTCGAAGTGGACTATACTACGAATCCGTAGGGATGTGCGCTTCACCACAGGCGAGTGGCAAATTGTCACTTATATTGACTTGAGAAAATTCATCGATCACCGGCCACTAATTCATTCGAAAATACTGGAAAATATGA
>NW_021681423.1:25560-26969 GCF_001412515.2 Diachasma alloeum
AAATTGAAAGATTATAAAAATGAATTGATCAGTGGAAGTTTTTATGAAGAAGAATTACTGAAAACAAAACATTCTGATGTGTATCTTGTAGAAAAATTATTGAAAAAATCTGGAAATAGGCTTTTTGTTAAATGGTTAGGTTTTGATAACACTCACAATAGCTGGATTGATGCTGCTGAATAAAAAAGATGGAGAGGGGGAAAAACTATTTAAATAGTCAGCCTATTCTCATCCTCATTAGTTTAGTTGGTGTTTTCAACTCAACAACATGATTTTGAAAATCATCGTGCTACTAGTCCTCGTGACATCCTCCTCAGGAGGTGCCGGGGTGAAAATTTTCTCAATACTGACATTTCCATTCGAAGTGGACTATACTACGAATCCGTAGGGATGTGCGCTTCACCACAGGCGAGTGGCAAATTGTCACTTATATTGACTTGAGAAAATTCATCGATCACCGGCCACTAATTCATTCGAAAATACTGGAAAATATGAATCAAAAGTGCAAATATTATGGGGAAGCTGAACAATGTGCAAAAGTTCTTCAAAGTGAAAATATTTTGAAAAAAAATCGAAACGTAGAAAAATATATCAATCAATTCCTTTTCTTTATGAATGAATCTAGTACTGAAGAGCAAAACAAAAATGTGACTCTGGAAATTATCGAAGAAACCTCCCTTGATAATGAAAAAACATTGAATAAGACTATCGAAAAGCTGCACATAATTGAATCAGGACTGCATCATTTTTGTGATACAATTAAAGCATTGGAGAATCAGAGTACAATAAGCCTTTGGGATGTTGAGACCGAGGCTCGATTAATTGAGGAACTAATGAAAAATGAAACTTTTAACAGTGCTGGATATCAACGAATGTTACATAAAATACGAGAGTAGTATGGGAACTACTTTGGCGCCCCCCACCTAAAGTCGATATGGCCCCACCACCACACCTGTCAGAGTAGCACGGTTCCGACGTGTGTGAGCGGTGGGGTACAGCGTGGCTGCGGGTGCGTCACCCGGGCGCGTATCCCAACCCCGAGCGGTTTCGGGAGAACCGCTGGTCCCTCGGCCAAGAAATTGAAATTTGGGGGTCAAAAATTTTACCAATTTACCCCCCACCACCGCTTGTGAGTAAAGGACCCACCACAACACCGATCGGAATAGCGCGGCTCCGACATGCGTGCGCGGTGAGGGTACAGCGTATACTGAACGAGTACCCAAACCCCGAACGGTTTTGAAGGAACCACTGGTCCCTCGGCCGCGATACTAAAATTTGGGAGTCAAAAATATTGGCCCCCTCCATCACTAATATATTTAGGGACCCACCATCACACCGATCGGAATAATGCGGCTCTGAGGTGTGCGAGCGGAGGGGGTAAAACGTGTACTGCGGACGCGTATCCCAAT
>NW_021681424.1:0-1869 GCF_001412515.2 Diachasma alloeum
TTCCCAACCCATTTTGCATTGGTTTACACCAAAATCAGTACAATTTTCTTAATGGGNAATCAGTACAATTTTCTTAATGGTTCCGGTTTGGGTAATCTACGGGAGACATTAATTTGAAGATGACTCCATTCGCTTTCCCAGCCCACTTTGCGTAGGTATACGCAAAAACAGCATAGTTTTCTGAATGGTTCCTATTTGGGAAATCTAAGAGAGATATGCATTTTGAGATGATTCCATTCACTGTCCCAGCCCATCTTGCATATGTCTACACCAAAAACAGCACAATTTTCTGAATGGTTCCGCTTTGGGAAATCTAGGGCAGATATTAATTCGGAAATCTATGGCAGATATTAATTGATGACACCATTCGCTTTACCAGCTCATTTTGCCTAGGTTTACACCAAAAACAGCATAATTTTCTGAATGGTTCTGCTTTGCGAAATCTAAGAGAGATATGCATTTTGAGATGATTCCATTCGCTTTCACAGCCCATTTCGCGTAGGGTAACACCAAAAACAGCACAATTTTCTGAATGTTTCCGCTTTGGGAAATCTAGGAGTGATATTAATGTGGAAATGATTCCATTCGCATTTCCAGTTCATTTTGCGTAGATATACGCCAAAAACAGCACAATTTATTGAATGTTTCCTGTTTCGGAAATCTAAGAGGCACATGCATTTTGAGATGATTCCATGCGCTTTCCCAGCCCATTTTGCCTAGGTTTACACCAAAAACAGCACAACTTTCTGAAGGGTTCCTCTTTAGGATATCTGAAAGTGATATTAATTTGGAGATGATTCCATTCGCATTCCCAACCCATTTTGCCTAGGTATAAACCAAAAACAGCACAATTTTCTGAATGTCTCCGCTTTGGGAAATCTAGGAAAGATATTAGTTCGGAGATGATTCCATTAGCTTTCCGAACCCATTTTGCGTATATATACAGCAAAAACAGCACAACTTTCTGAAGGGTTCCTCTTTAGGACATCTGAAAGTGATATTAATTTGGAGATGATTCCATTCGCTTTCCCAGCCCATTTTGCCTAGGTTTACACCAAAAACCGCACAACTTTCTGAAGGGTTCCTCTTTAGGATATCTGAAAGTGATATTAATTTGGAGATGATTCCATTCGCTTTCCCAACCCATTTTGCCTAGGTTTACACCAAAAAAAGCAATATTTTCTGAATGGTTCCGCTTTGGGAAATCTAAATGAGATATGCATTTTGAGATGATTCCATTCGCTTTCACAGCCCATTTTGCCTAGGTTTACACCAAAAACAGCACAATTTTCTGAATGGTTCCGTTTTTCGAAATCTAAGACAGATATGTATTTTTAGAAAATGTCATTCGCTTTCACAGCCCATTTTGCATAGGTTAACACCAAAAACAGCACAATTTTCTGCATGGTTCCGCTTTGCGAAATCTAAATGAGATATGCATTTTGAGATGATTCCATTCGCTTTCACAGCCCATTTCGCCTAGGTTTACACCAAAAACAGCACAATTTTCTGAATGGTTCCGGTTTGGGAAATCTACGGGAGATAGAAATTTAAAGATGACTCCATTCGTTATTNATATTAATTTCGAGATGATTCCATTCGTTTTTCCAGCCCATTTTGCGTAGGTTTAGCCAAAAACAGCACAATTTACTGAATGTTTCCTGTTTCGGAAATCTAAGAGGCATATGCATTTTGAGATGATTCCATTCGCTATCCCAGCCCATTTTGCCTAGGTTTACACCAAAAACAGCACAATTTTCTGAATGGTTCCGGTTTGCGAAATCTACGGGGGACATTACTTTGTAGATGACTTCATTCGCTTTCCCAGCCGATTATGTGTAGGTATGCGCAAAAACAGCAGAGTTTTCT
>NW_021681424.1:8318-8900 GCF_001412515.2 Diachasma alloeum
GGCAGATATTAATTCGGAAATCTAGGGCAGATATTAATTGATGACTCCATTCGCTTTCCCAATNGTTTTTCCAGCCCATTTTGCGTAGGATTATATCAAAAACAGCAAAATTTTTTAAATGGTTCCGCTTTGGGAAATCTAGGGCAGATATTAATTCGGAAATCTAGGGCAGATATTAATTGATGACTCCATTCGCCATCCCAGCTCATTTTGCGTAGTACTACACCAAAAAAAGCACTATTTTCTGAATGGTTCCTCTTTGGGAAATCTAAATGAGATATGCATTTTGAGATGATTCCATTCGCTTTGCCAGCCCATTTTGCGTAGGTATACACCAAAAACAGCATAACTTTCTGAAGGGTTCCTCTTTAGGATATCTGTAAGTGATATTAATTTCGAGATGATTCCATTCGCTATCCCAGCCCATTTTTCCTAGGTTTACACCAAAAACAGCACAATTTTCTGAATGGTTCCGGTATGCGAAATCTACGGGGGACATTACTTCGAAGATGACTTCATTCGCTTTCCCAGCCCATTATGTGTAGGTATACGCAAAAATAGCACAGTTTTCTGAATGGTTCC
>NW_021681424.1:9013-9606 GCF_001412515.2 Diachasma alloeum
CTTTTTGAGATGATTCCATTCGCTTTCCCAGCCCATTTTGCCTAGGTTTACACCAAAAACAGCACAACTTTCTGAAGGGTTCCTCTTTAGGATATCTGAAAGTGACATTAATTTGGAGATGATACCATTCGTTTTTCCAGCCCATTTTGCTTAGGTTTACACCAAAAACATCACAATTATCTGAATGGTTCCGCTTTGGGAACTCTAGGGCAGATATTAATTTGAAGATGACTCCATTCGCTTTCCTAGCTCATTTTGCGTAGGATTACACCAAAAACTGCACAATTTTCCAAATGGTTCCGCTTTGGGTAATCTACGAATGATATTAATTTGGAGATGATTCTATTCGCTTTCCCAGCCCATTTTGCCTAGGTTTACACCAAAAACAGTACAATTTTCTGAATGGTTCCGCATTGGGAAATCTAGGGCAGATATTAATTCGGAAATCTAGGGCAGATATTAATTGATGACTCCATTTGCCATCCCAGCTCATTTTGCGTAGTACTACACCAAAAAAAGCACTATTTTCTGAATGGTTCCTCTTTTGGAAATCTAAATGAGATATGCATTTTGAGATGATTCCATTCGCTTTC
>NW_021681424.1:9798-28250 GCF_001412515.2 Diachasma alloeum
CTCCCAGATACGCGCCGGGCACTCTTACCGACTAAGCTACCGGGAACCACAGAAGTATATCCTTTTTGAGATGATTCCATTCGCTTTCCCAGCCCATTTTGCCTAGGTTTACACCAAAAACAGCACAACTTTCTGAAGGGTTCCTCTTTAGGATATCTGAAAGTGACATTAATTTGGAGATGATACCATTCGTTTTTCCAGCCCATTTTGCTTAGGTTTACACCAAAAACATCACAATTATCTGAATGGTTCCGCTTTGGGAACTCTAGGGCAGATATTAATTTGAAGATGACTCCATTCGCTTTCCTAGCTCATTTTGCGTAGGATTACACCAAAAACTGCACAATTTTCCAAATGGTTCCGCTTTGGGTAATCTACGAATGATATTAATTTGGAGATGATTCTATTCGCTTTCCCAGCCCATTTTGCCTAGGTTTACACCAAAAACAGTACAATTTTCTGAATGGTTCCGCATTGGGAAATCTAGGGCAGATATTAATTCGGAAATCTAGGGCAGATATTAATTGATGCCTCCATTTGCTTTCCCAGTTCATTTTGCGTAGTACTACAACAAAAATAGCACTATTTTCTGAGTGGTTCCGCTTTGGGAAATCTAAATGAGATATGGATTTTGAGATGATTCCATTCGCTTTCACAGCCCATTTTCCCTAGGTTTACACCAAAAACAGCACAATTTTCTGAATGGTTCCGCTTTGCGAAATCTAAGAGAGATATGCATATTGAGATTGTTCCTTTTGCTTTCGCAGCCCATTTTGCATAGTTTTACACCAAAAACAGCACAATTTTCTGAATGATTCCGCTTTAGGAAATCTACGAGTGATATTAATTTGAAGATGATTCCATTGGCTTTCCCAACCCATTTTGCGTAGGTATACACCAAAAACAGCACAATTTTTTCAATGGTTCCGGTTTGGGAAATCTAGGGGTGACATTAATTTGAAGATAACTCCATTGGCTTTCTCAGCCCATTTTGCGTAGGTATTGTTACGTATTCCCGTTGGATTCTAAGAAAATAAACGAAAATTATTGATTTTTCAGAAATGCAAGGAAACACGGATTTCCATGAAGCTAAGAACGAGATTCGAGATTTTTGGCAAGCCGAATGGAGTTATAGCCGTCGAGCGGCAGCCGACTACAACATGACTTGCCGTTACCAGGTTGAGTTGACGTCCTCGATTTTCCGTTCACGGTAACGTCACGACTTAGATTTTCAGGATCAATCGATCTCCGGGTGTATCGGGTATTTTCAATTTGCTTACCACTTTTCCTGGATGTTTCGGAGAAGATATTCTGCTCCGCTCGCGGATTATCGTCCTTCTCTAGGCCGAAACAACGAAAGCGCCCTTGAATCCACAGGTGGTCGGAACGAAGATTCTCGTACAAAACATTCGAATAAAACTCTCAAATAAAATATAGAAATTCACTGGATACAGTTCTTTAAGATATATATACGAGAGTATATATATCACTCGATCACTGATGGAATCCTGAACACTTGAATGGAATAGAATTTATTTATTATTTTAAGGATTTCACGCGTCGGATGCAGAAACAATCGTCTAGAGCTCTATCGTCAGTCATTCTGAATCGTTATGATAATTCTCGTGGGGTTCTGAGTGTCGACAGTAGTATTAATTAGCCGTCGGTGATCACTCCTCGTCTCGGCAAAATTATCGTAACAATTTTAACGAATGCTGAATGAATTTAGTATTCGGAATTTATTATTTTAAAAGGGATAGGGAAAATCAGGTGATCTGCGAGTGGACAGCCCAGGCAATAAAGCTACCCGTGACCGAAACTCGAAGACAATGAACTGTCTGACATTATTCACTTCAGTGAAAATCGGATTAAATTGGCAAACTACCCCCTGTGCGGGAAAAGCGGCAAGACAAGTCACCAAACTTTCGACTAAGTGATAGCTTAGCTTTCTATTTGTCAAGAAACCTTAGAATATCCATCCCCAGCCTAGAGGTCGCAGATGAACAATTCGATGCATTTTCAACACTGACGGTGATTTCAAGGAAAACACCTTGTGCCAGTGCATAAACTTCACTAAATTAACTTCACTGTGTTTATTTCACTTTAAATAATATGAATTGATAATTTTGTTATAATAACACGATCAGTTCGCGGAGCTACTAGTCTGTTCTTTCTGCACCGCGGAAATCCAATCGATTTCGGTTTAATTGGGTTTATTTAAGTTTCAAAATTATTTCTGTGTTTTAATATTTTACGGAGATCCAGTGGGGGTTCCATTTTGAATAAAATGAACTTTAAGTTCCAAACTCCATAGGAAACTTGAACAAAATTCGGTGAAGCTTGCTATAAGCTTTTTACCGTTGATAATCGAATTTATTAATTTACCAAGTTGCTTGAAGAGCAAGAGGATACCGTTCCGAACCAACGCGGAGAGTGTTACGTATTCCCGATACGTAACAAGAGACGACTGTTCTATAGGAACAACGATAAGATACTTCTGTTCAGAAGGAACAGCTACTACTGACTGACTACTACTGACTACTACTGTAGACTGATGACTGCAGACTGACTCTCCATAAGGAATAGCTATGATATACTACTGCTGTAGCTCCGAGATCTTTTCGTCTCGACTAACAAAGTTGCGCTCGTCTGCGCAGTTGCGACAGGTGCACCGTGGTGGGGCCATAAAGCCAATTGGATGCTGGTATCCTCGGTTGAGAAAGAACAGTTCCACCTCTTTTGTAGTTTTCTGTATGTACGAGAGAGATAGTACATTGTTGTCTCTTTCTGTTGAATTGGCCATAATGCGTTCGGCTGCTTGCAAGTAAATTGCTAGTAACTTTGTAGTTTACAATATTTAAATTATTGTGACAATATTTCTGTTTTACATATAATTTTCTCTCTCGTTTGAAACGTCGATGACATAGATCGGACAATTTTTAGTATTTTTCCGTTTTTTTTGTTCAATTGTTCAATGTAAATTTAATTATTTTGTTAATATTCTTGATCATGATAAATGCCTTTGTTTTCGTTTCATGTTTGAAAGAGTCATACAACTGCTGAGTTCCTGAAATTTAGTCTCTTCTTGGAAACTAGAATTTTAGGAGATCTGACATATTTTCGTGAGCACTTTCCTCGTTGCCGCAGCTCCCCACTTGCCTCAACATGACGGGCCAACTCGTCTAAAATTTTAAGGAGTCTTGTATTTGTTTTGTATTTATATTTGTGGGCTCCCCGAAGCTAATTTACTGGTCACGAATTAATAGAGTTTAATTATTTCAATTTGTTAACCAGAAATATCAAAGTGGCAAATACTGTCCGCTTCACCCAGCTTAGTCGGTAAGAGTGCCCGGCGCGTACGCCGGGAATTGTTACGCCCTCCCTACGATATATCTTTTCTCTTTTGTTCTTTTGTTAGCCTTGTTGAGACAAAATAGCAGTTTTCTCAGTTATTGCAGATCTCGATCGCTCATATATTTACTTTATTTCGCATTTATCATTCACATTGAATGTATCGTGGGCTCCTTATTGGTTCCTAATTATTATTTCATTTATTATTTGTTTATCGTGTGCTCCTTACTAGTCCCTAAATATTTTTATTTGATTTCATTTTAATTGAATTAATTCGATTATTTTTAGTTACAGGTTTGGATACCTAGTGGCGCTTCGAACGAGCATTACGGCAAGCAGCGACTGTCGCTGGGATTGTTGTGCGCATGACCTAACGCAATGCCATAGTGACACATATTTTCTCTGAGACAAGTATTTTCAAAGTGTACATTTGTTAAGTTTCCAATGGACTTTTATTATTTTCAGCATTATTGATTTTTCTGAGGTCATGTTTTCGAGTGACAACAGGCTGTCAACGTATACGAGAGGAGTAAAATAGGTAAATATTTATTTATTGACTTTTTATATTTTTGATTATTTTTTTAAAGTGTTCTGTTCCTCTCCACATATTTTAATCATAAATTTTCATGATTTTACCTGCATTCATTGCTTAGATTAGAATGTATTGTCATATAGTCTCTCAATTTCATTGTTTATTTTATTGAACTTTCCATTTGAATAGTTATTCCGATTAATATTTCCTTCTCTCAAGGAGAGAATAATAGCCTTATTTGCTTATGAAAAATATTTATTGAATTGAGACATTTAAATTGTCTACATTATTTGCATGATCATTCTGAAATGATAAATCTGATGTATCATTTATTTATTTACTGTTATTTTCTCCTTTTCCAGGATTATTATTTGGACATCAGAGTAGTTGGCTTATCTTGTGCGTAACTGTAAGTACGTAAAATTTTATATCAATATGTATTTATTTTATAAGGTAGCTGAAATAGAATATGTATTATTTCATGTAAATGATTATATTATTTTCCCTTTTCAGGAATGCACTTGAGGCAGAGGAACATTAGGACGATCTGCCCTAAAGAAATATATAAGAGTGAGGTATAATTCTGCTTATTATGGTAAATATTAGTGTCGCGAGGACGACTATGATTAAACAATATTTCTTATTAATTTGACATGCCTGTATTATATCTATTTATTTAATTTGACTCTGCAGGGTCTGTTCTGAGGCTTAGGATGCTCAGGATGGGCCAGAAATATTTATTCTGCCAAATATTAATTTATTTTTCGTGTTTGCAGGGTAACACGTGGGAAAGCTCTTTGGGGAAGGACACCAATGGTCTCTCGAGCTTTGGAAGGGAGTGACACATTCATCACATTGTGGCACTTCTGAGAGTTGGGAAGCATGTCGATGCTGTACCTGGACACTCTGGATAGGCCAGGATAAGGAAACATTGGGAATGTGGTAATTCCGTTAGTATTTTTTGTTATTTTATTTTATTTTCTTTAATAGAGGTCATTGTCCTGTGTAATTAATCATTTTCTGGGAATATGTTGTCGATAGAACCATTATAGCTTGTGTCAGAGATTTCTATTTCATTGTTTATTTCTGAAATATTATTAAATTCATTCTACGAGTCTATGAAGACTTTATTATTTTATTTTATTCTCTGAGAGTTAGATTAAGATATCATGTCCATGATATTTTTGTTAAATTTGACAAATCAATAGGATCAATTTATTATTTTTAATAATTAATTGACTCGATTTAGTCTTTTTCAGTATTTGAATATTCATTTATTTCTCTTTTTCAGGTAAATTCCTGTTTCTGGAGTTTATGGGCTCTGATATGAGCAAATCAATATCATGCGTCATGGAGCTGGTGTTCAGCAAGTATCAGGATAGGAGTTGTTCAAATCTGAAGGATCAAGGATGCATGCTGGAATTTAAAGGCAACAGTTTGAGAGTGGTGAAATGTTTTTATAAAAATTATCTATGTTATTTATTTTTGTGAAGTTTCTCCTCATCAATTATATTTTTATCGAGAAAAATGTAATTAGACTCAGCTTCATAGCATAGATTAATAAAATGTTATTTAACTTTACATTTCTGATTAATTTGGGGGAGACCACGTAAGAATACGTGACAGTGGGTGAGATTTCCAAAATATTGACCGAAGAAACTTGTGCTTTGATCATTATTCATGTAAAATTGTATGAAATTTTATTATTTGAAAAATTATTTTTGTTTTTGGAGATAGCGTTTCTTTTTGGGAGAAACGTATGTGAATACGGAATATGACGATGGTGGGAGAAGTTGTTTTTGTCTGAAAAACGACTAAAACAACTTGAAAAGTTGCTGGTTTTTAGAAAATTGTTGGATAAAAAAAATTTCATTTTTTTCGACTCCTTAGTCATTCATACAAAATACATCAAACATATATGAACCTTTGTGGTCTATTTGCCTTTGTGGTTATTTATTATAACCTTTGAATTTTTAACTCTGTTATTTCATCAAATTATTTAATAGACGGATTTATAATTCGTCACAATGCATTCAGTTTGGGAAATCCAAGAGAGATCTGGATTTGGAGATGATTCCATTCGCTACCCAGCCCATTTTGCGTAGGTTTACACCAATAAAAGCACAATTATCCGAATGGTTCCGCTTTGGGAAATCTAGGGGAGATATTACTTTGGAGATGACTCCATTCGCTTTCCCGGCTCATTTTGCGTAGGACTACAACAAAAACTGCACATATTTTTGAATGCATCCAGTTTGGGAAATCTAAGAGAGATATGGATTTGGAGTTGATTCCATTCGCTTTCCCAGCCAATTTTGCGTAGATTTACAGCGAAAACAGCACATGTTGTTTCCGGTTGGTTCCGGTTTGGGAAATCTAGCGGAGATATTAATTTCAAGATGACTCCATTCGCTTTCCCAGCTCATTTTGCGTAGTACTATAACAAAAACTGCACAAACTTTTAAATGTATCAAGTTTGGGAAATCTAAGAGAGATATGGATTTGGAGATAATTTTATTCGCTTTCCCAGCCCATTTTGCGTAGGTTTACACGAAAAACAGCACAATTTTTTGAATGGTTTCGCTTTGGGAAAACTAGCGGAGATTTTTGAAAATTTTTATTCTCAATTTTTATTCTTTTAATTTATGTTTTTATAATTTTTTTTTAAATTCAGGTTCTAAAATCTAAATTTTTGATTGTTAATTTTCAATTTTTATTAATTAATTTTTCATTTGTCATTTTCAATCCATTATTTCCATTTTTTTTTATTTCCATTTTACGTTGTTCATTTTGCATTTTATATTTTACACTCTCTTCGACACTCATTTTGCCTTTTGAATTTCTTCCGCGCGTATGATTCTATTGTGCAGTCGCTTTCAGGAAAAACGCCCAAGACATGTGAGCGACAGGTATCTAGCATGATGACCAGTATAAAGTTGACTCTGTAAATTCGATATGGCGACAGTGTACTGCTAACTCCACACCGCCATGCTTTTATATAATAAAACATTTGAGTTTTGCAAATTTGAATACCTGAAATTTTCAGCAATAAATTATGCTATACGAAAAAAACTGTAATCCATGTCTCATGCTTCGAACCGGCCTATTGTCCATTCTTCGTAAATCTGTTCAATAACATGATGCCGATCGCGTGTTTTTGGTTGGCTTTTAGTTAAAACCTTCAGCTTAATTATCCTCATTTATTGACATTCGTCAATAAATACGTAATTCGTAGATATCTACGAATATGACGGCAATAATTTATCATCAAAATTTATTCCTAATATGCTTTCGGTTACCGCCGACGGTGTATACATACGAATCGCCATACGGAGCGCCATACAAATCGCCATACGAGTCGTTATACGAAAGGTGCCGTTCCACGATCCGTGATTGATATTTAATTTTTGTGTGTTATTAGTCTTTTTCATTGTTACCAATTCCATAGAGGGTTTCCGAATGGTTCCGTAGTGACGGTAGTGGTTAAAATGTGGCTTAGCAGTACAGTAGATTTATACCCCGCGATTTCAAACAAAAAAAAAACACTGAAAATTGCTATAAGTTTACGAAAAATGAACCGATTCGATTGAAATTTGATTTAGTGAATCATCGCTACGTTCATCGCCTACTAATCTTTAGTTTTGTTTAAAATCAAATATACTATTTTTTAAACAATGATACAAATTTTTCAAATTCTTTACCATTAGATATAGGTCAAACTAAAACTAGTACTAGTTTTAGTACTAAACTAGTACTAGTACTAAAAAGATACAAAAAAGAGTGTTTTCTACACAAAAAAATCTAGATGACAGTTGTAGATTTTTTTCAAAATTCTCACTCCAATTATGATAATTCAAAGACAAGTGAAAAAACTTCACCAAGCGCTATAGCCTGGCTGGATCATCCGAATGCTATCGATAACGGCTCATTTTTTTCTCCGAAAAGTATTCTTGAGGAAGGTGATTGTTTTTTCAACTTTCAATTTATTTATAATCAATTTTAAAATTGTACAATAGAGAAATAATGTAATTTATCTTCCTACCGCGAACTATCATTTCTAATCTCCTCAGTTATTCTCTGTAATCAATATTCATAACCCATTTTTAGTCGAATCTCACTGACAGATCATTCTTTCAACTTTTTAACATCGAATTAATTAATTGTACTAGAAAATATACACTTGAGTTCGGTTTTTAGATTTTAACCTATTGAAAAGTATTTTATCAGAGAATATCTTACAAATTATTAGTTATATTGAAAATATCTATGTAGGTATGTATGTGTTTATTGCTTTCTGAAATTTTTACATAAATCTCTTATAGCACGAGGGGGTGCGCCATATGATCAATTGAACAAAGATAATTTCATAAGTATATGTAATAGTATACTATTACATATACATATTATATATTGTTACGTATTCACATACTTTTCTCTATAAATGATATTACCTTGAGCAAATTGAAAAGTTACGAACAATGGAATTAATCAAAAATATAACAGACCATCGAAATGGGGTCCTCTACTTATTTGCAAATCGACAAATCAACTCACTCTGAATTATGAATAACCACATATATTTCTAGCAAGAGTAATATAAAAAACATTCTTAGACAAGAGACGGAAAAGGCTCTATATATTGTAACATGTTATTTTTCGACCGTTCGACGGTAAAGGTGTCGTCCAAACGAGAAGTCACCCTAGCGGAGCGAGAGTCATATTTTTGTTGATTTTGGATTGTCTCTAATTTGTTTTGATTTATATCGAGCCATTTTTCGTCGCTCACCGGTTCATCGTGGGACGTTTGGGACCTCTGGAGGACTGGAGCTGGACAGGAAGGCCGATTTCGACTTAGAGAATCCCGGATTGGATTGGGTCCAGACGGTTTGGGACTTCGAATTCTCCCGCATTTGGAGGAGCTACCTCGGTCGCCCGTGGAATGGCGCTAGCTCGCGGAGCACGAATTTGGGAAGATCACCTGAAGACTTAACGGCCAGGACTAAATTAGNGCTAGCTCGCGGAGCACGAATTTGGGAAGATCACCTGACGACTTAACGGCCAGGACTAAATTATTTCGGACCCATGGCAAAAGGGCCGAACAATTTGATAATGTGGGAAATATTATTTGAGAATTTTTGGTGGATTGAACCACATAAAATATTGTGTATTTTACCCTTGTATTTGAGAAATCTTGGGCATGGAAACCACGTGGGTTTTCCGTTTTCGGTCAATGGGAATTGAGTCAGTTGTTGCCGCCAGCCAATGGGAGAGCTGGATTTTGGCGAAATCGCGAGACGCGTGGCAGAGCGTCCCGGCAATGACACTTCTCGTTGGGACGGCACGAGGTTAGCCACGTAAAATTTTGTTGTATAAGTTTGATTTTTCCGACCGTTTGGACGCCGTGATTTCAAGGATCATGGATTGCCTCCTCTATTTTTGGGACTGGAGGATTCGATGGGGCCTGGTTCTTTTTGGGAAATTACGGTGAGCGGTGGAACATTGTTGCCTTGTTTTTGTAAATATTTGACGACAAGTGGAGTTGTCGTCGAGAGATTTAGGAATAGTTTTTGGCGATGCTTGGCATCGGGCGATTTGACGCCATTCCCAGTTTTGTACATTTTCCTCTCGATGCTTCCCCTTGTTCGGCAGATGTGATTCGTTGTTTTGGACAATTCGATATTTTATTTTTTTTGGAAGTCTTTGAATATTGTTTGGATTTGAGACTTCATTTTTGGAAATTAAACTCAGTGGATTTTTGTGACAGTTATCGACTCTCGTTTCGACTTAGTATTCTCCGGGATTTCGTGTTTTATTTTTGATACCGAAGTTCAATTGAGGGGAAAATTACTTTTGATATTTGTCGTCATTTGACGGGCTGAGTCTAGGGTTTGAGTTATTATTCGGTCGAAATATTTGATTGCGAAAATTGGGATTGTAGCGTTATTGTCGACGCTCGAATCATTGGTTTCGCCGTGTTGAACCGCTCAAGGTTACCGACACTTGTTATTGTCTCTCGAGGCAATCCCAGTTTTCGCTGGCCGAAATCATTTTCTCTCGCGAACATTATTTTGAATATTTTAGTTTTCGAGGCTCGTTTCAGTCTCAACTGCGATAATGGACTTTTTGTACTTCACTGAACATTTTCATCGGTTGACATGATTTTTGGATTCAGTTGACGAATAGANTCGAGGCTCGTTTCAGTCTCAACTGCGATAATGGACTTTTTGTACTTCACTGAACATTTTCATCGGTTGACATGATTTTTGGACTCAGTTGACGAATAGGGATTAATTTGACTCAGTGATTTTATTGTTTGACAAATTGCGGTTAGGGATTTGGAATTGTATCGAGTCGTTAGAGTGTTATTTGTTTTGTTGAAATTTATGTTCCGGAGGAAATAAGGGGTTTCTAAAGACTTGATTAATTTCATTGATTTACATTATATTTTTATTGATCTATTTTATTTATTTTGGTTATTAAAGAGATCGTTAGCCCGATTTCGGAATTTGGTTATTTTAGTTAGTCAGCCTGTTACCCAGTCATTTCAGGTATTCGTTCAGATGGTTTTCAGAGGATCCAGACGCTTCCGCGGTTGATGCTGAGTTTGCCGGTCTCCACCTGGTTTTGCGGATTTTTTGGAATTCAATAATTTTGTACGTTTTAGACGTGCTGGCGCCCAACTTTGTTTTTGGTAAATGGGTCGCCGAGGGCAACGTATTTAGCATCGTCTCCCGTAGCGGTGCGAAAATTACGTCACAATATAAATAATAACAAGAAAACGAAAAGATAAAAACCCATTGACATTTCCAAGAAAAAAAACAATTCAATAAATAAAAATAACAAATAATGAATAATTCAATTCAATAAATGCCATTTTATTGATTTTATTGACGGAACAGTATTTCCCACTCTGGCATTGCTGGCCGATGACTCTTAACACAATCGTTGCACGAAAAATAAACAAATAGTTACTTAAATACAAAATAGAAATAATTCGGGACCATACAGGAGCCCACTTATCAATGATTAAAGAGAATTCAGCTTTGTGATTTTAGGGCAGGGTTAAAACGCGAGAACGAGGAACGCACCCTCTCAGAAACGGCAAAATCTTGGAAATTTCCACGTATATATAGAAAAGGTCTATCTAAAATTGATATAACTTTTCGTTTATTTTTTCAATAAACGAATGAAAAAATTTATAAAAATATTAAGAATCACGAAAAAAAGGGATAATGAACAAATTATCTCAGACGAAAAAAAATTCACTCATTAATTATCAAGTTCTATTTACAAATTGCCAAAGATGACGTCATCACAAGAAGACGAGTGCATACAAAACAAAGGTCAGAATCTCCCCTAACTAAATTAATTAAAACGAATGCTTCATCCCCATAAACGGCAAACATATTAATTTCTCTGATACACTCACACAGCATACTAACACATAAAAGGAAAAATGGAAAATTCATAAAAATTACGTAAATTCGCATATTAGAACAAATTAATACATGAAAAATCAAGAAATAATTTAAACTAAATATTCCGCCAGACAATGGTCGGAAAGATTATAAAAAAAAAGAATTTGTAGATAACAATTAACAAAAATTTATAATAACAAAAATGAAAATGAGTCGAAATGAAAGGAACTGTGGTAAACATGTACCAAAAATCTTTTCTTAATCTCCGTATGCAATGACGATATTAATTTTCTAAGTTTGGTACACATGCATCTAAACCCACGTATCCGTGTGTACACCTAAGATTTTGGAAAATTCTAGCGCCATCGGTGTTAGAGATGAGGAATTGTTTTTCGGCAAAAATAGACGCTCTATATAGAGAAAACTATTAATTTCACTCATAAAAATAATAAAAATTTATCAACAAATTTAATGGTTATTTATAAGATATATGTAGATTTACCAGGAAAATCAGGAAAAATCACTAAATATAGAAATTTTAGCCTCACTCCAAAATGGAATGAATAATTTCTTCGTCTTCATAAACAGAAAAGATATGAATTTATAAAATTTCCATGCACACACATACAAAACGTATATAAATGTAATCATGAACTTTGAAAAATTCTAGCGCCACCGGTAAAAAAAAAACTCAACTCCCGGTAATTCCCGTCAATTCACGTCCCACGTGACGGGAACCACCACTACACCACCATGTAGCACTCATCGAACCCAACGGTTAATTCCCGTCAATTCACGTCCCACGTGACGGGAATCAACTCTACACTTCCATGTAGCACTCATCAAACTCAACTCCCGTTAATTCCCGTCAATTCACGTCACACGCGAAGGGAACCAGCACTACACCTCCATGTCGCACTCATCAAACCGAACTCCCGTAAATTCCCGTCAATTCACGTCCCACGTGACGGGAACCACCATTACACCTCCATGTAGCACTCATTAAACTCCCGTTAATTCCTGTCAATTCACTGTCCCACGTGACGGGAACCACCACAACACCTCCATGTAGCACTCATCAAACTCAACTCCTGTTAATTCCCATCAATTCACGTCACACGCGAAGGGAACAACCACTACACATCCATGTAGCACTCATCAAACTCAACTCCCGTTAATTCCCGTCAATTCACGTCCCACGTGACGGGAACCACCACTACACCTCCATGTAGCACATCATCAAACTTACTAATCACATCCCATCAATTTCCGTCAATTCACGTCCCACGTGACGGGAACCACCACTACACCTCCATGTAGCATATCATCAAACTTACTAATCACATCCCATCAATTTCCGTCAATTCACGTCCCACGTGACGGGAACCACCACTACACCTCCATGTAGCATATCATCAAACTTACTAATCACATCCCATCAATTTCCGTCAATTCACGTCCCACGTGACGGGAACCACCACTACACCTCCATGTAGCATATCATCAAACTTACTAATCACATCCCATCAATTTCCGTCAATTCACGTCCCACGTGACGGGAACCACCACTACACCTCCATGTAGCATATCATCAAACTTACTAATCACATCCCATCAATTTCCGTCAATTCACGTCCCACGTGACGGGAACCACCACTACACCTCCATGTAGCATATCATCAAACTTACTAATCACATCCCATCAATTTCCGTCAATTCACGTCCCACGTGACGGGAACCACCACTACACCTCCATGTAGCATATCATCAAACTTACTAATCACATCCCATCAATTTCCGTCAATTCACGTCCCACGTGACGGGAACCACCACTACACCTCCATGTAGCATATCATCAAACTTACTAATCACATCCCATCAATTTCCGTCAATTCACGTCCCACGTGACGGGAACCACCACTACACCTCCATGTAGCATATCATCAAACTTACTAATCACATCCCATCAATTTCCGTCAATTCACGTCCCACGTGACGGGAACCACCACTACACCTCCATGTAGCATATCATCAAACTTACTAATCACATCCCATCAATTTCCGTCAATTCACGTCCCACGTGACGGGAACCACCACTACACCTCCATGTAGCATATCATCAAACTTACTAATCACATCCCATCAATTTCCGTCAATTCACGTCCCACGTGACGGGAACCACCACTACACCTCCATGTAGCATATCATCAAACTTACTAATCACATCCCATCAATTTCCGTCAATTCACGTCCCACGTGACGGGAACCACCACTACACCTCCATGTAGCATATCATCAAACTTACTAATCACATCCCATCAATTTCCGTCAATTCACGTCCCACGTGACGGGAACCACCACTACACCTCCATGTAGCATATCATCAAACTTACTAATCACATCCCATCAATTTCCGTCAATTCACGTCCCACGTGACGGGAACCACCACTACACCTCCATGTAGCATATCATCAAACTTACTAATCACATCCCATCAATTTCCGTCAATTCACGTCCCACGTGACGGGAACCACCACTACACCTCCATGTAGCATATCATCAAACTTACTAATCACATCCCATCAATTTCCGTCAATTCACGTCCCACGTGACGGGAACCACCACTACACCTCCATGTAGCATATCATCAAACTTACTAATCACATCCCATCAATTTCCGTCAATTCACGTCCCACGTGACGGGAACCACCACTACACCTCCATGTAGCATATCATCAAACTTACTAATCACATCCCATCAATTTCCGTCAATTCACGTCCCACGTGACGGGAACCACCACTACACCTCCATGTAGCATATCATCAAACTTACTAATCACATCCCATCAATTTCCGTCAATTCACGTCCCACGTGACGGGAACCACCACTACACCTCCATGTAGCACTCATCAAACTCCCGTTAATTCCTGTCAATTTACGTCCCACGTGACGGGAAGTACCACAAGACATCTATGTAGCACTCATCAAACTCAACTCACATGAATTCCCGTCAATTCATGTCACACGCGAAGGGAACCACCACTACACGTCCATGTGGCACTCATCAAACTCAACTCCCGTTAATTCCCGTCAATTCACGTCACACGCGAAGAGAACCACCACTACACGTCCATGTAGCACTCATCAAACTCAACTCCGATTAATTCCCGTCAATTCACGTCCCACATGACGAGAACCACCACTACACCTCCATGTAGCACTCATCAAACTCAACTCGCGTTAATTCCCGTCAATTCACTTCCCACGTGACGGAAACCACCACTACACCTCCATGTAGCACTCATCAAACTCCCATTAATTCCTGTCAATTCACGTTACACGCGAAGGGAACAACGACTACACGTCCATGTAGCACTCATCAAACTCAACTCCCGTTAATTCCCGTCAATTCACGTCCCACGTGACGGGAACCACCACTACACCTCCATGTAGCATATCATCAAACTTACTAATCACATCCCATCAATTTCCGTCAATTCACGTCCCACGTGACGGGAACCACCACTACACCTCCATGTAGCATATCATCAAACTTACTAATCACATCCCATCAATTTCCGTCAATTCACGTCCCACGTGACGGGAACCACCACTACACCTCCATGTAGCATATCATCAAACTTACTAATCACATCCCATCAATTTCCGTCAATTCACGTCCCACGTGACGGGAACCACCACTACACCTCCATGTAGCATATCATCAAACTTACTAATCACATCCCATCAATTTCCGTCAATTCACGTCCCACGTGACGGGAACCACCACTACACCTCCATGTAGCATATCATCAAACTTACTAATCACATCCCATCAATTTCCGTCAATTCACGTCCCACGTGACGGGAACCACCACTACACCTCCATGTAGCATATCATCAAACTTACTAATCACATCCCATCAATTTCCGTCAATTCACGTCCCACGTGACGGGAACCACCACTACACCTCCATGTAGCATATCATCAAACTTACTAATCACATCCCATCAATTTCCGTCAATTCACGTCCCACGTGACGGGAACCACCACTACACCTCCATGTAGCATATCATCAAACTTACTAATCACATCCCATCAATTTCCGTCAATTCACGTCCCACGTGACGGGAACCACCACTACACCTCCATGTAGCATATCATCAAACTTACTAATCACATCCCATCAATTTCCGTCAATTCACGTCCCACGTGACGGGAACCACCACTACACCTCCATGTAGCATATCATCAAACTTACTAATCACATCCCATCAATTTCCGTCAATTCACGTCCCACGTGACGGGAACCACCACTACACCTCCATGTAGCATATCATCAAACTTACTAATCACATCCCATCAATTTCCGTCAATTCACGTCCCACGTGACGGGAACCACCACTACACCTCCATGTAGCATATCATCAAACTTACTAATCACATCCCATCAATTTCCGTCAATTCACGTCCCACGTGACGGGAACCACCACTACACCTCCATGTAGCATATCATCAAACTTACTAATCACATCCCATCAATTTCCGTCAATTCACGTCCCACGTGACGGGAACCACCACTACACCTCCATGTAGCATATCATCAAACTTACTAATCACATCCCATCAATTTCCGTCAATTCACGTCCCACGTGACGGGAACCACCACTACACCTCCATGTAGCATATCATCAAACTTACTAATCACATCCCATCAATTTCCGTCAATTCACGTCCCACGTGACGGGAACCACCACTACACCTCCATGTAGCATATCATCAAACTTACTAATCACATCCCATCAATTTCCGTCAATTCACGTCCCACGTGACGGGAACCACCACTACACCTCCATGTAGCATATCATCAAACTTACTAATCACATCCCATCAATTTCCGTCAATTCACGTCCCACGTGACGGGAACCACCACTACACCTCCATGTAGCATATCATCAAACTTACTAATCACATCCCATCAATTTCCGTCAATTCACGTCCCACGTGACGGGAACCACCACTACACCTCCATGTAGCATATCATCAAACTTACTAATCACATCCCATCAATTTCCGTCAATTCACGTCCCACGTGACGGGAACCACCACTACACCTCCATGTAGCATATCATCAAACTTACTAATCACATCCCATCAATTTCCGTCAATTCACGTCCCACGTGACGGGAACCACCACTACACCTCCATGTAGCATATCATCAAACTTACTAATCACATCCCATCAATTTCCGTCAATTCACGTCCCACGTGACGGGAACCACCACTACACCTCCATGTAGCATATCATCAAACTTACTAATCACATCCCATCAATTTCCGTCAATTCACGTCCCACGTGACGGGAACCACCACTACACCTCCATGTAGCATATCATCAAACTTACTAATCACATCCCATCAATTTCCGTCAATTCACGTCCCACGTGACGGGAACCACCACTACACCTCCATGTAGCATATCATCAAACTTACTAATCACATCCCATCAATTTCCGTCAATTCACGTCCCACGTGACGGGAACCACCACTACACCTCCATGTAGCATATCATCAAACTTACTAATCACATCCCATCAATTTCCGTCAATTCACGTCCCACGTGACGGGAACCACCACTACACCTCCATGTAGCATATCATCAAACTTACTAATCACATCCCATCAATTTCCGTCAATTCACGTCCCACGTGACGGGAACCACCACTACACCTCCATGTAGCATATCATCAAACTTACTAATCACATCCCATCAATTTCCGTCAATTCACGTCCCACGTGACGGGAACCACCACTACACCTCCATGTAGCATATCATCAAACTTACTAATCACATCCCATCAATTTCCGTCAATTCACGTCCCACGTGACGGGAACCACCACTACACCTCCATGTAGCATATCATCAAACTTACTAATCACATCCCATCAATTTCCGTCAATTCACGTCCCACGTGACGGGAACCACCACTACACCTCCATGTAGCATATCATCAAACTTACTAATCACATCCCATCAATTTCCGTCAATTCACGTCCCACGTGACGGGAACCACCACTACACCTCCATGTAGCACTCATCAAACTCCCCTTAATTCCTGTCAATTTACGTCCCACGTGACGGGAAGCACCACATGACATCTATGTAGCACTCATCAAACTCAACTCCCGTTAATTACCGTCAATTCACGTCCCACGTGACGGGATCCACCACTACCCCTCCATATCGCACTCATCAAACTCAACTCCCCTTAAGTACTGTCAATTCACGTCCCACGTGACGGGAACCAACACTACACTTCCATGTAGCACTCATCAAACTCAACTCCCGTTAATTCCCGTCAATTCACGTCCCACGTGACGGGAACCAACACTACACCTCCATGTCGCACTCATCAAACCGAACTGCCGTTAATTCCCGTCAATTCACGTCCCACGTGACGGGAACCAACACTACACCTCCATGTCGCACTCATCAAACCGAACTGCCGTTAATTCCCGTCAATTCACGTCCCACGTGACGGGAACCAACACTACACCTCCATGTCGCACTCATCAAACCGAACTGCCGTTAATTCCCGTCAATTCACGTCCCACGTGACGGGAACCAACACTACACCTCCATGTCGCACTCATCACACCGAACTCCCGTTAATTCCCGTCAATTCACGTCCAACATGACGGGAACCACCACTACACCTCCATGTAGCATATCATCAAACTTACTAATCACATCCCATCAATTTCCGTCAATTCACGTCCCACGTGACGGGAACCACCACTACACCTCCATGTAGCATATCATCAAACTTACTAATCACATCCCATCAATTTCCGTCAATTCACGTCCCACGTGACGGGAACCACCACTACACCTCCATGTAGCATATCATCAAACTTACTAATCACATCCCATCAATTNATCCATGTAGCACTCATCAAACTCAACTCCCGTTAATTCCCGTGAATTCGCGTCCCACATGACGGGAACCACACTACACCTCCATGTAGCACTCATCAAAACTCCCGTTAATTCCTGTCAATTCACGTCCCACCTGATGGGTTCCGCCTCTACACTTCCATGTGGCACTCATCAAACTCAACTCCCGTTAATTCCCGTCAATTCACGTC
>NW_021681424.1:28444-30273 GCF_001412515.2 Diachasma alloeum
ATCAAACCAAACTCCCGTTAATTCCCGTCAATTCACGTCCCACGTGACGGCAACCACCACAACACGTCCATGTAGCCCTCATCAACGTAAACTCCCGTTAATTCCCGTCAATTCACGTCCCACATGACGGGAACCAACACTACACCTCCATGTAGCACTCATCAAACTCAACTCCCTTTAATTCCCGTCAATTCTGTTCCCACGTGACGGGAACCACCACTACACCTCCATATAGCACTCATCAAAATCCCGTTAATTGCTGTCAATTCACGTCCCACGAGACGGGAACCACCACAAAAGCTCCATGTAGCACTCATCAAACTCAACTCCCGTTAATTCCCGTCAATTCTCGTCCCACGCGAAGGGAACTACCACTACACCTCCATGTAGCACTCTGACAAACTCAACTCCCGTTAATTTCCGTCAATTTAGGTTCCACGGGACGGAAACCACCACTACACCTCCATGTAGCACTCATGAAACTGCCGTTAATTCCTGTCAATTCACGTCCCACGTGACGGGAACCACCACTACACCTCCATGTAGCATATCATCAAACTTACTAATCACATCCCATCAATTTCCGTCAATTCACGTCCCACGTGACGGGAACCACCACTATACCTCCATGTAGCACTCATCAAACTCAACTCTAGTTAATTCCCGTCAATACACGTCCCACATGATGGGAATCATACTACACCTCCATGTAGCACTTATCAATCTCAACTCGCATTAATTCCCGTCAATTCAAGTCCCACGTGACGGGATCCACCACTACACTTCCATGTAGCACTCTTCAAACTCAACTCCCCTTAATTGCCGTCTATTCACGTCCCACATGACGGGAACCATCACTACACCTCCATCTAGCACTCATCAAACTCAACTCCCGTTCGTTCCCGTCAATTCACGTCACACGCGAAGGGAAACATCACTACACGGCCATGGAGCACTGATCAAACTCAACTCCCGTTAATTACCGTCAATTCACGTCCCACATGTTGGGAATCACTCTACACCTCCATGTAGCACTTATCAAACTCAACTCCCATTAATTCCCGTCAATTCAAGTCCCACGTGACGGGATCCACCACTGCACTGCCATGTAGCACTCTTCAAACTCAACTCCCGTTGATTCCCGTCAATTCACGTCCCACGTGACGGGAACCACCACTATACGTCCATGTAGCACTCATCAAACTCAACTCTAGTTAATTCCCGTCAATTCACGTCCCACGTGACGGGATCCACCACTACACTTCCATGTAGCACTCTTCAAACTCAACTCCCGTTGATTCCCGTCAATTCACGTCCCACGTGACGGGAACCACCACTACACCTCCATGTAGCACTCATCAAAGTCAACTCCCGTTAATTCCAGTCAATTCACGTCCCACATGATGGTAACCATACTACACCTCCATGTAGCACTTATCAAATTCAACTCGCATTAATTCCTGTCAATTCAAGTCCCACGTGACGGGTTCCACCACTACACTTCCATGTAGCACTCTTCAAACTCAACTCCCCTTAATTCCCGTCTATTCACGTCCCACATGACGGGAACCAACACTACACTTCCATGTAGGACTCATCAAACTCTAGTTAATTGCCGTCAATTCACGTCCCACGTGACGGGAACCACCACAAAACCTCCATGAAACACTCTTCAAACTCAACTCCCGCTAACTCCTGTCAATTATCGTCCCACGTGAAGGGAACTACCACTACACCTCCATGTAGCACTCAGACAAACTCAACTCCCGTTAATTCCCGTCAATTTCCATCCCACGGGACGGGAACCACCACTACACCTCCATGTAGCA
>NW_021681424.1:30425-30615 GCF_001412515.2 Diachasma alloeum
ACGTCACACGCGAAGGGAACCACCACTACACGTCCATGTAGCACTCATCAAACTCAACTTCCGTTAATTCCCGTCAATTCACATCCCATATGTAGGGAACCACACTACACCTCCATGTAGCACTTATCAAACTCAACTCCTGTTAATTCCCGTCAATTCAAGTCCCACGTGACGGGATCCACCACTACAC
>NW_021681425.1:0-412 GCF_001412515.2 Diachasma alloeum
TACGCGACAACATCTGCTTTGGGGTACTCCTATATCTGAGTTTTCGTTGCTTCTTGCAATCAATGGATTGCTTTCTATCATCAGTCAATTCAATTTTTTGTCTACTGTCATCGAATGATTTCGCATTTCGAGCGGCTAATTCCTGAAGCGGTCTCACAATGGGTTTGAGAACTTCATTCATTGCTTCATCAACATTATCTCTGCCTAATTTCAACAGGTTATGTTTTCGTTGAATAGCTTTTCGTGCATTGGAAATTTGACGTAACAGCTCTTGTTGTTTGGACAATTCACCCTTGTGGGGGGGCATGTTGACTCGCTGGAATCTATCTCACAACTGTTTACTTCTTCCTCCCACAACTGTTATTTATTCGAATGAAACAATCGAAATTTTTCCTATATCGACCCCCATCAA
>NW_021681425.1:2679-7959 GCF_001412515.2 Diachasma alloeum
ATATTTCTCCTTCAAGGAGCCAAACTTGAGGATGGTTTTGTGTTTTTGCACTAATTTTTCCAGTTTATCTATTGCGTGATACTCCTTCACAATTGGGATCCCCGCATATTCCCAGAACACAGCGCACTTCCGAACAACACACATCAAAGCTTCGCGGATATTGAGTTTTGGTGTACTATGTCTGCTGTAATAATAGTAACATCTCAAAACCTGCTCATTCGAAGGCAATTGGTTCCCACAAATTTCTGGTGTTGTGTTACCAATTAACACAACGTTTGTGTCTTGTCGCGTTTCCGGCATATTGAAGCGTTATTTTTCCTGAATATTGAGCGTGAAGAGCACGTTAAAGGAGCGAGTACTGCGATGTCAACTGTTTGGGAATCTTTCCTCAACTGACTTCTAGTGCACGTGGAAAATTGTAAGAAGGTAATTCATTAGAAGGACGAAATGGGTGGGAGCTCCACCCCTAAAACCCAAATGAGAAACTTGTCAGGCGTTTGACTCTTCGCGTCATAAACTATTCCAAAATGAGTAATCCAAGGTTTTCATATCCTCAGGTAATATTCTTCCGTCCATCGTGTAACTAAATTACCTATATAGCTTGATAAATTTTCCATTCCAAGTGAAATTTCTCAAAGTAAATTTCAATGCTTTGTATCTTTTAAACAAATAATCGGATTGGTGAAAATGAAAATTCATTTTCTTCATTATTGATTCCGCCATCATTTTCATCTTTTGATGTTTTGCTCTAATTTGCATATTTTTCAAATAATAAATCATGAACAAAAAAAATTCCTCTCATCGTCTCTCCCATGTGAACAAATGATTTTTTTTCACATAACGGACTTTGTTATCTATGAAGTCCATGTCAGCAAAAATTGTAAGATTTTTTATAAATTTTTAATTTTTTTGTTTATACGGTATTTTTAATAAACCAACACTAAAGTTCTTTCTTCATTATTTTTCAATACATGTAAATTTTCTTTGAATTTTTTTGAAATTCTTTCCCCTTCTGCGTTTTTATTAAATTCTCACCATTACTAGAGTTATAAATTTTTGAAGTTATAGGAGTTTATCGGCAAGGGACGCGCGGAGACTGGGAGGGGCACGCATCGGAGGCGGGGGAGTTCGTACAGACCGATTTTNAGAGACTGGGAGGGGCACGCATCGGTGGCGGGGGAGTCCGTACAGACCGATTTTGTGAAGGAACTTCGAAAATTTGTAAATCTAGTAATATTGAGAATTTAATAAAAATGCAAAAGGACAAAGAATCTCAAAAAAATTCCAAGAAAATTTACATGCATTGACAAATAATGAAGAACAGAAATTAGTGTTTGTTTATTGAAAATACCCCATGATCAAAAACATTAAAAATTTACAAAAAATCTTACAATTTTCCCCGACATAGACTTCATAAATAACAAAGTCCGTTATGTAAAAAAATCATTTGTTTACATGGGAGAGACGATGAAAGGGAATTTTCTTTGTTTATGATTTATTATTGTAAAAAATATGGAAATTAGAGCAAAATATTAAAAAATGAAAATGATGGCGGGATGAATAAAGAAGAAAATGAATTTTCATTTTTGTCCATCTGATCATTCGTTCAAAAGTTATAAAGCATTGAAATTTACTGAAAAATTGGAAGGAAAGGAAAATTTGTTCAACAGTATAAAATTGAAAGATGACGGAAAAAAATTAATCCTCCCAAAAAATGCTTATTTGGGGTTTCAATATATGGGAATTCCCGCAGATTTTTTTTTCAACGTTTGGATGTTTTTTTTTCCAATTTAACAACTAACATAGATTTTTTGGCGTGCGGGATGAAGGAGCAATTTTGCGTTAAAATTTCGGGCGCGCTTGCTGGTTAAACTATTGACGATATAAAAATACCGTCGGCAGTTTTTTGCCGGAAATTTCATCCTCTACAAATCGAGTCTTATGCATTTTTATTGTATCTGTAACAGTTTTGACAACGTGAGGCGAGAAAGGCCGCGCTGCGCCTGTTTGTTCACTTTTTCATTATTTTTGGACAACCCCCTCTTGACATAGTCCTGAAAACTTGAGATATTATTATTGACGTTATTTCCCGTCAAATGCATATTTTTTCGTGCTCCTGTTATTTTTTCGATTTCAGCCTAAGAAAATCCGCTATTTGTCTGAACTATGAGTGGAAATGGCTAGGAAATATTTTCCATGTTTTCTCGACTGATACAGCTGCAAAATAAACCTTAAAAAAATTCAAAATATTTATTTTCACTATTTTTCTGTAATAAAAATATTCTCTGAATATTCTGTCCCAACCCAGGTAGTTTAGTAAATGGGCGCAGGCAAACCTCTACTGCATTGCCTGGAAGATACCCACGGCACTGCTGGACACTTTCGCTACCTGGCAACAGACCGTCATAAAGCGATTTGACTTTCCACCAAACTTCATAAGTACATACTGCCAGTGGGTCAAATATTTTCATGTAACTTTGCATTACTTATGCCGCCCAGCGAAATGTTTCTCAGAATCGGGAAAAATTCCCTTAGTCTTTCCATAGAGTCAACCATCGTTTCCATTTCCAGGCAAAGTGAAATTTGGAAATCTACGCTGCCTGAGCCACACTAGTCCCAATCCCAGAAACCTTAGAAATCATCAAAAAATCCAAAGACATTTCCCGCCGATTCCTTCCCTTAATTCAGCACTGCTTGACTTCAACATACTTTCAGTTCAAAAGAGAGTACTATGAGCAAAAATCGGGAGCAGCAATGGGTTCTCCCCGATCATTGCAAATATATTCATGGAACATTTTGAAAACGAACTATTAAAGTCAGCGTCTCAGAAACCAACTGTGTGGTTCAGGTATGTGGATGACACCTTTGTCATCTGGTCACATAAAACGACTGCTCTAACTCAGTTCCTGAAGTTCTTAAATACTCAGCACGCAAGCATCAAGTTCACCATGAAAATTGTGCAGGATAGATGTCTTCCATTTCTAGATGTGCTGGTTCGACGCAACGAGGATGGCACTCTACGCCACCAAGTATATCGCAAACCAACTCACACAGGTATCTGAATGCCAATTCCCATCACCACCTCTCCCAAAAGAACTCCGACATTAGCTCTCTAATGCATAGAGCACTGACAATCTCCCAACCCCCCAACGTCGACAGTGAAGTTGAACATTGTTATGTCCAAAGGATTTTTCAGGCGGGAAAATCCTGAGTTTAGAAGCTGATTTATTCGTTGAATTCATTCATTGGACTCTAATGGATCAGGTATCAACGACTCCTTGGTTAACAATAAAAATAAACTGCGATAAAATGTTTCTTATCGCGTTTTCCCGAGTGTTAATGAGCAATTTGTTTATTCTGCACTCTTACCTTGTTTTCTTCTCAGGTATTGGGACCGGAAGTTTCATTTTTTATATTTCGAAGGGAGGTTTGAAATGATTTAAGCGAATTTCTCGAATGAGTAACACCTTTAATTATTTGTTTTAACCAGTTAATCCAAGTTTACACTGTCAGGGGAAATTTGAAGTTGGTTCAATTTGATTGATTTTCCGTGAATCACAAAGTTCAAATTTCACAACAATATATTACTTAAGATTTACTTACAAGTTTTCTGCTTATTGGAGATGTAATCCCTAATAGGTGGAAATGTCGTCCCGGATATTTATTACAATTTCTATCTATGAAGTATTTTTCAGTTCACAATGTTCTTTAGTGTTTTTAAATTAAGGATCCGAATTATTTATAAGTACACACACACTTATACCGTAAGGCGCTTGGAGTCGCGAAAGCCTTATTGGTTCGTACGCGTGATTTTAAAAGCCGAAAGAGTGTATCTCTTCTTTTTATGATACTAGAGAATGTGAAAATTCTCGTTAATTTTGATGAGGGATTTCTGATAACTCAAATTTCCGTATTTCCAAAATCGATCAACTTTCGGCAGCGATCGTCAGCGCTCAGGAGACCACCCTCGAAATTCAGTTCACTGATTTCTGTTGGGAGCTATACGACGAAAGATTGACTTTTTCCGACTTGGTACCGAAGAACCCGAATTACCGAAGATTGGAGAACGTATTTGTTCCCCGGGTTTTCCACGACTGAGTTTTAATTTATCGATTGTAGTTTTTAGGTTTTGAATTTAGGCGTTGGCTTTAAGGGGTGGGAGTTGGTGATTTGGAGGTTTATGACGAAAATTCGACGTGGAACACCTGTGATCGAATCACGTGATCACGTGATCGAAAACCAAAACCCCCGCACCGTACAAATACGTCAAAAGTTCCGCCTCATAATGACGAAACTTCGATCACGTGTCACGTGATCGAATTTTCGCTGATTGCACTCCTTGGGTTTTGGAACTTATTGGACTTTGAGGTGGCCTGAGGAATTTAGCGCGATGTTGAAATTGCCTGTCGGCAATTTCGACATCGGTTGTGCCGAATAGAGTTATTGGAATGTGTTTTATGTTCATTTTCAGATTGGGGGGTAGTTTAGGGGTTGTTGTTTTTGAGGGTTGTTTTGGCTTGCCAGAAAGGTTTCGATGATTCGAATAACTTTTGTTAAGGACATTTTTCACGGGAACGCGTTGTTTGGGTGTCACATCGATTGTTAGTTAGATATTGTTTATTTAGCTAGCTCTTTTATTTATGGTCGGAAAGTCAAAAATTGTCGGCTTGTTCTCTTGCGCCGGTTGTGTAGCGTTTTTGGAGATATCGTTTTGGGTTGGAATAGTGTTTTACTATTTATTAGGGTTGATCGAAAATTTTTAGAGGAATTTGTAGTTAACAATGGTAGTTGTTATCCGATTGGATTGAGTGAGGGCTTGGATTGTTTGGTTTTGTTGCCCGGTCGTTTTTTGTTATGGGAAGTTTTCTGTAAAACTATTATTTTAGGTTTTAGTAAAAATGTTTTGTTAGGGAAAAATTCGACCCCTGCTAAAGTTATTTGTTGATAACTTTTGCAGTGTTCGGAATTTCTTTTTGGGTGATGGGTCAAAAGTTTCGTCGTTATGAGGCGGAACTTTTGACGTATTTGTACGGTGCGGGGGTTTTGGTTTTCTAATTTGGGTTGGGGGCAAGTTGTTTATTTCAAATAGGGTAGTGGGGATGGGTTTTGTGATGGTCCAAACGGGGTGTATGAGGGCTCGAGGGTTTTGTTTCATCCGGGGGAACGATTTTGGTCCTCTATACTTTAATTGTTTGGCCCTTGGTTTACTTTTTATTGAATTTTTTCTGTGATCTAAATCTTGTGCGCTGTTGGTTATTTTGAAATTGGGGGGGGGGGGGG
>NW_021681425.1:7969-31214 GCF_001412515.2 Diachasma alloeum
GGGGGGGGGGGGGGGGGGGGGTTGGATTTTAGACTGGAAATAATTTGGACATAACAACATCTTGAGACAGCTCTGACCAAGAATGGATATAACATCCATCAAATTCGAAAGGTCAAGCATAAGCTACAGAGCAAGCTCTCTGCTCCCCGAGAGGAGACTGATCCTGAGGAAAACCAGGAAAGACCTGGTTTTCCTCAGGTGGCCCTCCGCCCCTATCTGAGATGCACAAGACACATAAGTAAAGTACTCGGAAAACATAACATCCGAACGATCTTCCAACCCCCAAAGAAGATCGGACAGATGCTGCTGAGTGCAAAGGATCCAAGACCACCCCTGAGCACACCTGGAGTGTACGACATCCCTTGCTCATGCGGGAAAGTGTAGATTGGAGAAACCGGGAGGAAGATCAGTACACGGATCAAGGAACCAGCGGTGTTCCAAATACGGTCACTCAGAACAGTCTGCCCTAGCTGAACACTGGATGGACACTGGACACACTATCCAGTACGACCAAGCCAGAATGTTGGCCAAATCTCAAGGTTATTTCGAAAGGAAATACCGAGAGGGTTTGGAAATCTATAAAAACCCTAACAACCGCAACAGGGCCAGAGGATATCAAGTGAACCCCATTTGGAAAACCGTCCTCCCGGTTTTTTTAATTGACCTCCTGATCAATTAAAACTATACGATTGGCTAATCCCCCCTTCCCCTTCCCTCACCATCACAGGGGAAGACGTATAAGGACAACCCCCAAACATCGGAGGTCAGAATCGGAGCTCATAGCCCTGGAGATGCAGACTGCAATGTTTGCGAAACGTCGGCGGAATGCTGAAACCAAATGCGGCATCCATCCGGAAGCTAATTATGTCATTAATAATGGCCGCGAAAGCTTCAAAACTAAGATTAATTGGGTGGTGTTTACTATAGCATCAGCTGTCTCCCAGACCAATTTTCCAGTAAATTACAATACATATTTCTAGCTCTGGTCCATCGCACCGACGATCACAAGACCTTCGGGAATCAAGTAATATTCTCAAAATTGATATCCCAACTTACTGATCTTGGGGACAAGGGAATTTTGATAAATTTCAATGGAGAAATTAAACGTGTGTACTTTGTCGTGGTGGTTATGGAAGGAGATAATTTAGGACTAAATTCGATGCTAGGATTCAACGCTCCTTTTAATTCTCTACATTATTGTCGAGAATGTAGGTTGATCAAAAAAGAGGTACAGCAATTGTTTGTTGAAGATCGGAATTCTTTGAGAAATATCGAAAATTATGAATCTGATATCAAAGGGAAAACTGGAGGTGTCAAAGAACGTTATGTTTTTAATTCTCTGAGATACTTCCATGTCGTAAAAAATTGGAGTTTAGATCTTTATCACGACGTTTTCGAGGGTGCAGCACGTGAAGAATTCAGGTTAATCCTTCATTATCTTGTGAAAACAAAGAAATATTTTTCTGTAGGAACGTTGAACAGTCGATTAGCCTATTCGGATACAGATTCCGGTACCGGGATCAATAGCCGGCCATCAATTTCACTCGCAGCGATAAATAAACAATGCATTATGTTGACTGTTTCTGAGATATCTTTCCTGATCAAACATTTAGCTATTGCTGTTGGTGATTTAGTTCCAGAGAATGACCCAGCGTGGCAATTATTTATAATATTAAGAAAAATCGTAAAATCGGTAACGAGTAATGATGTTACCGACGAGAGGTGTAATGCTCTGACAGATGTGATTGATCAGCGTCATAAAACTTACAAAAACCTTTTCAATGCCAGAATCACTCCCAAACTTCACTTTTGGACTCATTACCCAACGGCGATGAGAAAAGTTGGCCCTCTCTGAAAGATTGGAACGATCAGGGGAGAGGCCAAGCATAAAGAGTTAAAGGAACCCGCGAATTGCACTCGTTCAAGACTAAATATTGCATTCAGCGTAGCAGATAAGTATCAACTTCGACAATCATGTCGATTTTTTCTTAACGAGATGATGTCAGATTCTCTCTCGCTTGGCCCAATAGCGTGTGTTGATTTGAATCAATGGGAAGGTTTCTCTGATTATGTTTATTTGTTACCCGGAAATTCACAAGTATCGAATACCTTGAACTGGGTCAAGTGGAATGGAGTTGTTTTCAAGCCAGATATGGTTGTATGCTCTAGATTGAGTGATGAAAATTTCATTTCAAAAGTAAAGACAATTCTCCAGAACCATAATAAAATCTACGTCATCGTGAAATTATATACAACCTCTTTTTTAAATCACTTTCAGGCCTATGAAGTAGTTGAATGCAATGAATGGATGTGTATTGATGAGAGAAGATTGATGCAATACTTCACGTGTAGTATTCTAACTCTAGCCAATGGGAAAAAAGTTACTTTTAGAGAATAAGTATAATATTTTATGAAATGTTCTTTTTATACAGTTTATGTTTGCAAAGTTGTGTGAAATAAAAACGAATAAAAAAAACAGTTATTTCATCATTCCAAAAAATATCCTTCAATTATTGTATTATCCCAAGAGCTACCCTTCATTACTGCCCACCGAAGAAATAGTTGATTAGAATCGACCATTCCACTTTTCCATAGAAAACTAATTTTCAATTGCAATCAGTGGCAACATGGAAACGAAATCGCATTCTGTGCAAACAATGCGTTATGCCATGCAAAGAATATTTCGGCCTTTGACCTAACAAGTCAAGAATTCACGGAGTAACGGATTGGAGATTGATTGACCTAAATATTCGTTGATCCAACTTTGAAACTACAACGCAAAGAATTGATCATTTGACAATATTCTTGCTTATGTTAGATGGATGCTGCGCCTGGTTCAATGAAAATGCGTGAAGTTCAACACGATAATACTGTTTGCTCCCTTCATCAAGAGAACTGTGTTCCAAAATTTACATTCATCATTCTCGCCAAATATTCATTCATTGTTAAACGATGAGCTTCTGTTCTGTAGGTTTGTATCTCAGATTCGACAAAATTCAACTTAATAGTTAACACATTTTTAGTTAATATTTAATTTTATTGTTTAAATTTCTTTAGTAAAGATTATTAATCCTTGTAAAAATAATCATCATTAAAAATTTCTAGTTTTTATAAAATGGATAGAAACTATTTGTCCTAACAATTAAACTTTATTACGTCATTTTCTTAAAAATGAAAATTAATTGTTTGAGTTTGAATTTCTGAATTCAAATTCAATGAATAAAGGATTCAAATAATTTAATTTATTTTCAATTAAATGTTTCTGAAAGATCAGAAGTGAATTTTTAATTAGCAAAAATAAAATTAATCTAATATTCATAAATTTCCATTCATGACATTTAGAAATGTTGAAGTTGAAAATTAAAGAGAAATTATTTCGGAAAATCAATGAATAAATTTAATTTGTACGAATTCAACATAATAGGAATGAAAAATGTAAAATGACCCTCAGGCCCTTGAATTATCGTAATGGAAAGATTTTTACATCTAAATAATTTTCATAAAATTCTTGAATGAAGCTAATGTTAATTTAATATGTCAATAAATTGTTGATATGTTAATAAATTGTTAATTTAAAAGATTTTTTTTTTTTAACATTTGGTAATTTTCAACAAGATTTATTATTCCCTGTTAAGGAGAGAAACTCAAACAACACCTAATAAAATTTTAGGGACGGAAACTCGAGTTTCACATTTATGAGGGTCTGGACCTTGAAAGAAAACAGACCCCACGCTACGATAAGGGAAAATTCCCAGTTTCTTAAATGTACTTGCCCACCGGATGGGTCACTTAGCTATTGGTGGAACCAATAGCTAATAGCTCTAATGGGATAGAGAGAGATAGACTGTGGCGTGCACTTCAAGAGCATTTGGCGCGACAAGAGCCTAACCCACGTCTATGATTTTATGACCGGATTTTCGGGGAAAATTTAGTTTCGAAAATGTTTCTTAAAGATTTACAATATGCAGCTAGCACTTCGGGCCTTTTGAAGCGAAAACTCCGATACGAGAGAGAATTTTAAGTTTCAATTGTTTTTTCCCGTTGAGATAATTTTTGTGTAATACTTATAAAAATGTTCAAATAAATGAATTTTCGCCAGATGTCACAGTACCCATATTTTGTTGAATAGATGACATCAAAACGCACATTTGGAAAAAAAAATTGAAACCGGACCAGAGATTGGCACAAATATTATTTTCACAAATATTTGTACCGCAAATACGCAGTTTTTGCTCAATCACTAATAATATGGAAATATTTTGCATTATATTATGAATAAGTATTGAGAAATTCACATTTTGCAAATACCGTATTAATGAGTAATCAGTAAAAAAGAAAAATATATTGCTCATCTAATCAGGAATTACATTTCAGTATTATAGATCTGTCATTCAATCAACAATGAAATCAAAGATATTCTCTACTTCTCTTCCAATCAGTAATGAAATCTGCAATAATTTTGAATGCTCATCTAATTAATAATGAACTCTAAAATTTTTTCGAATACCCCTCTAATCTATAATGGAATCAGAAATATTTTTAAATACTCGTCCAATCAATCATGAACTTAAACATATTTTCGAATATCCATCTAGTCAATAGTGAAAACCGAAATATTTTCATTATTCGATTAGTGATTAATTTCATTCCTATGACAATGGACAATCGTTATTCAAATGTCATTACCTGTCATGTTAATCAGAAATAAAAACTTCGTATCAATTATGAAATCCATCTCATTAATTGAATAGGAAAGAGGTAGGTAAAATGTGATAACGGGGTAAAATTGACCGATAAAATATATATAAAATATAATATATAACATCAAATTGATGATAAAATAAGATGACGAGGTAAAATAGAATAGAAAATGAGCAGTGAGCCAGGATGGACACTCAAAATATAGAAAGTATCATCATCTGATTAGAAAAGTGTGAAAAATGCGATAAAATGGGTGCTCCAAAAATATTTTGCATGCAGCCTTATCAGATGATAATCAATTGACATTGATAGATCATTTACTAGTGAAAAAGGCTTAATAATAATCAAGGTGTTTCGTGTGTAACTCACCGGGGGGCGGGGGGGTGCAACGGAAGAGGGTCTTAATGTTCTCGAGCCCTGATTCAATCTCTGAGTATAAAATTGTCCAATTTTCAAGTAATTCTTGCGGGTGTCAAATCGTGTGAGTTGTACCAAAAGGTCGTATAAACTTTTTTTTTATTTTCTTGAAAAAATTTGGGTCAGAAGGTCGTCAAAACACGTCCCCAGGGAATAGTCGATCTCCACGTTTCAAATGATTCTGAGTCAGCTAAGCCTAACTTTTCGAGACTAAGTTTGATTTTTTTAGAGGAAATTTGAGAATTTTTGGAGAATTCGGACCAAATGAGTACATCAACTTTTTTCCAGAGAATAGTATTAGATGTATGATTTAATTTTCGGCCCCTAGATGGAATTGATACCTATTTGAATACCTATTTGAATTGAAAAATTTTCCCGCAATAAAGAGCGTTACGAAGCGCCATCTGTGAGCTATTAAACCACTTAAGTTCGATTGTGTTCCAGTCAACATAACCTCAAAAAACATAGTAAATAGAAATGTCTTTCAACAAATAGAACTTGAGGCACTCCCTTTTTTTCACCTTCCAACTTGGACAAACTGCTGCAGAAGCACAAGAAATGGTTTGTTCGGCCTTGGGAAAGAGTGCTGTATCTTATAGTACACGTAAAAAGTGGTTAAAAAAATTTCGGAATGGAAATTTTGATCTCCAGGATGAAGTACGTCCTGGGCAACCAAAAAAAGTTGAGGGCGAGGAGTTGAACAACCTACTCAATGAAAATCCCTGTCAAATAGAATAGGACCTTTCTGATACTCTCAGAGTAACTCAATCAGCTATTTCAAGGCATTTAAAAAGAATTGGAATGATACACAGAAGGAAGGTCGTTGGATGGCTCATCATCTTACCTCAGAAAACAAAAGTCGACGCTCTGAAATTGCCATGTATCTACTGACCAGATAAGACAAAAAGACTTTTTACATAAAATTGTGACTGGTGATGAAAAATGGATATTTTACGACAATCCTAAGAGGCGAAAGTCGTGGGTTTATCCGGGGGAGCCGTCAACGAGTATTGCATAACCGAACATTCACGGAAAAGAATTGTTGTTGTGTATTTAGTGGGATTCCAAAGGTGTAATCTATTATGAGATACTCCAACAGGGAGAAGCCGTCATTGCTAAGCGTTATCAGGACCGACTGGTGAAATTGAGTGATGCTATTGAGGAAGAGAGACTTTTGACTGGCAGTGGTACGAGGCAAGTCATTTTGCTGCAAGACAACGCGCGGTTATACACAGCAAAAGAAACTCCAAAAGTTATCTCCACCTTGGGCTGGGAAATTCTCCCACATGCGGCGTATTCTCCAGACCTTGCGCCTTCTGACTATCACCCTTTTCGAGCGCTACAATATTACCTGGTAGATACCCAGTTTCTGTCTCCTGAAGAAGTCCGGCAGAGCATTAATGACTTCATCCCATCAAAACCACCATCTTTTTTCCGAGCCGGAATCCGATAATTGCCCGATAGATGGGAGAAATGCATGCAAAGTCGCGACGATTATTTTGAAGATTAGATCTGTATCCTTTTTTTTATAAATGAATGTCAAAATTGTGGAAAAAAGGTTGAAAATTAAATCATACACCTAATACATCTCCACGTCTCAGATGATTCTGAATCACTTGAGCATAATTTTTTAACACAAATTTTTTCATTTTTTTAAAGTTAAATGTACTTATACTCGTCTCTGTCCCTATGCTCGTTCAGATATCACGAGTTTCGACATTTTAATCATTTTGAAAGTCTCAAAAATCTATTAAGAGTGAAATACGATTGGAGTTATTAGTCTAGTCGATAGGGAAAGTTATCGTTATCAATGAATATTAATTTATTGAATAATAACAGAAAAAAATCCCATTCACATCAACTGGGGCTACAACACAGTGAATTCTTAAGCCTCAAGTTGAGAAACTCACAATTTTAAAATGTCTCATATCTCTATTATAATAGTAAAATAGGATTGAAAATCCCTTGACTGAGGTTTCGTATATTGAAAATTCAACAAAAATGCATATATTATGTAATATCGGAATATTTCACTGCGATATCGCCAATTAAAAGAATAGGTACGATGAAAATGACATTGATCCTACGCTCGTTTCCCAATCAACAGTCAACTGGTAACGGTGAAAACAGATGAAAAAATCATTTTAATCATTGGACTCTCTAAGTTAAGTTAAGTTATGTATGCGGTTGGGGCGGATCCGTCTCCCCAGTGCCACCGAAATTAATCTTAAGTTATTGTAGCTCCGCCTTTACTGAAGTACGTTTCCTTATATTTGTAGCCCGGCCTTGCTGACCAGTCTTAGTAGTTCCATGACTGCCTTGACTACGAGCAGATCCGTTTTGGGAAAAGCGAATCCCCAGCACCGCCAGTGCTGGACAGTTGCATAGTATATGCAAACTGCCCTCTTTGGTTTCATTGCAGAATCTGCACAGGTCGTCGTCGCCTATGCCCATTCTATTGGAGTGTGGTTCGAACCGTCCATGTCTAGTGAGGAGTATGATGGTTGTGGTCAGACTCTTTCTGTCCAGGGTCAGTAGCTGCTCAGCTCTTTCGCTGTTGAGCCTAAGCATCATCGCTCCGGCTTGTTTACAAGCTTTGGTATTATTCCAGAGATCATTGTAATCTCTCTGAAGCTTGTCTTCGATTCGGCTAATACCATGCGCGAAAGGGACGCCTACAGGGAAAGAATGTGTTTCAATTGTTGTCCCTTCTTTTGCCAGCTCATCTGCCGTTTCATTCCACTGGATGCCTTCATGACCTGGGACCCATGCCAAGGTGACCTTGTTCTTTTTCCGTAGGTTTTCTAATGCTCTCATAGTCTCCCAGACCAGCGTTGATTCTGTGCTGGGTTTCATGAGTGCTTTTATGGCGGCCTGACTATCCGACCAGATATAAATATACCTGTCGGCTATCCACTGTTCGTTCAGAAATCATGCCCCAAAGCGTCCACCATACCCAGATTCATCCGTGTACCAGTGCATGGCCTTGGTGCTAGGTGATCGGTTGACTGTTTTCTAGTTTTCCTTTACTGGGATGTAGATCTTGAAAACCTTTTTGATCTGCTACTTCCTGTTTTTGACGTGTACACGTCTATGGGCTTGATATGAGGGGGGATTTCATAAAAAGTACACTATGTTCAACGCCATCTATTGGATCACTTGTGAACTAAAATCCGATTGATAATATTTTACCAACTGAGTATTAGGATAAGTTATCGACTAAATCCTCTAGAAATTTTCAGTGTAGAAATTTCTAGATTCAAAAATCCCTATATAAAGGGGACCGATGCGATTCAGCGGCAGTCTTAAATCGGCAGTGGAATCGTGAATACCGCAAGAAGTCAATAGTTGGAATATTTCAGTGAGTTTTCTTCCTCAGGTAAGTAATGTGTAGTTTTCAATGATTTAATTTAACTACTAATTAATCTAGTATCAGCCAATTACGGCAAAATACAAAGAATTTCTAGAAAATTCGACACAATTCAAAGAGACTTTAGAACACTCGAGAGAATTCAAGGGTTTTCTACAAATCTTGGTGGAATTCAGGAAGTTTCTGAAAATTTCTAGGGAATTCAAGGATTTTCTAGAAATTTCTAAAAAATTCAAGGAATTTCTAGAAAGTTCGAGACAATTCAGGGCCTTTCTAGAAATTTCGAGGGAATTCGAGAACGTTCTAGAAATTTCGTGGAAAATTAAAGACTTCGAATTTCGAAGGAATTCGAGAACGTTCTAGAAATTTCGTGGAAAATTAAGGACTTCCTTGAAATTTCGGAGAAATTCGAGATCCTTCTGGAAATTTCGAAGAAATTCAAGGAATTTCTAGAAATCTCGAGGAAATGCAAGGAGTTTTTTTATCTATAAAATTTAATAGATTTTGAATTTTAATGAAAGAGAGGAAGCTTCTAAGTAGTAAATGAGGTAATATGTACATCAGCGCGCGTAAAAGCGCGCGCCCAGTCCATTTGCAATTAATAATACAATTCACCTAACGCAAATGGTCGAGTTTGAACTAATCCATTGACTTTTACATGTTTACAGATATTCTAGAACATTCTTCCATCCTGGTCAGACATATCTGAATACGAAAGTTCCAGAATAGGCCTTTCTGGAAATAAAATAACCCTATATAAAAGAGAACTGGAGTGACGGGAGATCAGTTGAGGATTGAATCTCAATGGTTTCACATCTCCAGAAATTGAGGGGAACAGAGTTGATTAAGGCAGGAATAATGATTAATAATAAAATTCATCTATTGCAAATGACCGAGTGTGAATTAATCCATTGACTTCTATATGTTTACAGATATTCTAGAACATTCTTTCTTCCTGAGAAGGAAATAAAATACCCCTGGTATTTTCTGGAAATAAAATACCCCTATATAAAGGAGGACTGGATCAGTTGAGGATTGAATCTCAATGAGTTCACATCTCCAGAAATTGATGGGAATGAAGTTGATTGAGGTAAGAATAATTGCAATTGATAATACAATTTACTCAATACGAAACATTTAGTATGAATTAATCCTATAAATTCTATATGTTTATAGATATTGTAGGACATTCTTTCATTCTGGGAAGACACATTTGACCATGAGAGTTCTAAAATAGACCTTTCTGGAAATAGGATACCCCTATATAAGGGAGGGTTGAAACTAGTGAGAAGGAAGTGATAGAGGATTTCCATTCACAATGCCGAGGCGCTGCTCCCTTCCAAATTGTCCCCAACGACTAAATAAGTCATTCTTCGCGATACCACGCGATAAAAATATACGAGAACAATGTGATAGCAGCAATTCTCACCGCGTATTCGGACTCAGTAATTAATGAAAAAACATTTCGTATTTGAGAGGACCATTTCCGGAGCACAGATATACATTCATCTTGCATTATACAGGATCAATCTGGAGCAATTTTTCAACAAGTACATTATTTTAATATAGAAGAGATACATCATTTAGGGTATATTCTGTGCTTCCCGTATGCGCCATACACTAAAAAGTATAACACCTTAGTAAAGTTCATCTTTCTCATAAAGTATATACAGGAGACAGATATAGAAAACACCGTGAATTGTTAGGAATGTTTTAAATACATCAATTTCCCTGAATTCCATTATTTATTTATATTTAATTATTTACAGGAATCGATGAAAAGAAAGCGTATTAGAAAAGGAGCTGTACCTTATTTCCCATCGAACGAATCAAATAGATCTCCAATTCTCACAGAGATTTCAACAACAATGAAGAATAAAAGATCAAATACCAGTTCTATCACGCAGGATCCTTCAAAACGGAGTACGAATACCGCAAGGAAAGCAAATGGGAACATGGATATCCACATGGATTCACCCAAA
The DNA here is from genome assembly GCF_001412515.2 of Diachasma alloeum. Taxonomy (NCBI): domain Eukaryota; kingdom Metazoa; phylum Arthropoda; class Insecta; order Hymenoptera; family Braconidae; genus Diachasma; species Diachasma alloeum. Next base: position 18,440 of record NW_021681425.1, read on the forward strand.
TCACCTGTTCCAGTGGATCTTTCAATTGCAACAAAGAATAGTAACCGATGCATCCACTGCAATACCTATTTTGATGAAGCATTCAAACAGCATGACTTTGATGTAGCATCTGATGTATGAGACCGCTTATGATTTCCTCAAGGTTTGAAAACGGTAGCACAGCAGCAAGCTCAGGTACTCACAACATTCTTCCCGGAAGAAGCGCAACAAGGCATTCTAAATATGTTCCAACTATGCAATACTTGGAACATATAACTGATACTAATACTTGTCGTTCAAGTATGAGTAGAAGAAAGTTACCAACTTTAGCAAAAATTAATGGCTTCCAATACCCACCAAAGCCAGTGGGACTACCATCACTTGATCTTATCACTGAAAGACTAGTGTCACCTCGACTGCCTTTTATGCAAAAAAATCCGTAGACTTTGCCGCGAAGGAGCTTATTCAATTATTGGTCAGATAATAAATGTGCCGGTTGATGTTAATACTATGATAAAAATGCTTCCACGTCAATTAGATGATGGCCAATGTGTTAACGTTAATATTAAACTTAACTTGATCCATAAGTTATCAAAGCATGGCTCAACTATTTAGTCAATACTCCCCTGTATGGTCACTACAACATAAAGATAGACTTCAATGTTTTGCATAAAATGAACACTACTCATAAAATAACAATATCTAATGAAAATACAGACAGTCAATTACTAATAGAGCCCCTTGAATCAGATAACAATCAACAAACTTCAGAATCAGAGATTCTTTTGGCGCAGTAATACTGTACAAATTATATGACCAATTCCCGGATGTATCCATTGAAGATCCTTTATCTGAGTTATCGTGTTCGCAACGCTGCAATCTGGTGAATGAAGATCCAGTAACATGTTGCATTTACTTCAACAAATTGGTCAATGTAATCATGTCCATGGTACAGTCACGCCGTCAATGGAACCTATTTGGCCAATATCTCGTTATTGATTACTTTCAACGTATCGAATTCCAACAACGAGGAAGTCCACATGCTCATATTTTGTTACGGCTTGACCATGATCCTCATGAGGCCATGAGTGGGACTATGCTAGAAACCATCAAACTCATTCAGCTATGCTCTGTTCATCCAACTAATCTCCCTCAGCCACTGTATGGGAATCAAGTCCACCAATATACATTTACATGCACTAAACGCGGAGAAGCCACATGCTGCTTCGGTATTCCCTACTGGCCCATGGAAGAAACTCGTATACTCGTCCCAATGTCAAAAGAAGATGGACGACGAGAAATGCTTCGCAAGAAAGCAAGTCATTTACGGAAAGCACTAGAAGAAAAACAATATGATAATCTGGAAACATTCCTGCGCAATCAACTACTGCAACCAGATTCTTATCTCGATATTATTAGATCCACCTTACAACGGCCGACATTACTTTTCAAGCGATCTTTCCGAGAAATCTATACAAATACCTTCCACCCAGTAGTGTCCTCAATTCTAATATGGATTTGCCATTCATATTGCATGAGTACAGTTGTGCGATCTACGTAGTGGAGTACATAAATAAATCGAATCGTAGCATCAGCAACCTCCATCGTCACTTATTACAATTGGATCATGAATCTTATGATAATGATTATGGCAATTTACTCAAACGTCTAGGTCTTAAACTATTGAACATGGTTGAGTTGTCAGCACAGGAAGCAGTATGGTATTTACTGCATCAACCAATGAGTCACTGCAGTCGAGATGTAGTAGAATATTCCCACCGTGTGGCCACATGGAAAGCAGAAATTTTGTAAACAAAAATCACAAGTGAATGAGGAGAATATTGCATCAAACAGGACTGATCATCATTCGATATCGCAAATATGACATTGCAGATGTGGAAAATTACAAACGGCAGATGGTTTTATTATACATCCCATTTAGGAAGGAGCTATAGATATCATAGACCGAAAAAAGTTTATACAAATATATAATACTAATGAAAAACGCATTTTAGATCGACGCCAAAAGTTCGAAGCTAACGTCAATATAACTCAAATTATGACAGCACTCCAACAACTATGTTCTTCAACAGATGAATCTCAAGAGCAGATAAATATACGTGAGAACTTCATAATGGGTAGATTCCGTAATGAACCACCTAAAAATACAGATGACAGTGATATGATTACTGCTAGTAACTCAATTGCAGTCGTTGGACGCTGAACTAATGTTTTATCAAAGCAAGAATATTGTCAAATGATGAGATCAACTAATTGAGAACAACGTGAGCTTGTACTCGAAGTTATAAATCGATTACACAGTATCAATACTAATCCAATCCAAATATTCCTGACTGGACCAGCTGGTTGCGGCAAAACATATCTCCTAAAAGCGATCATGAAAACATACAACCGCTTCACTCAGAAACATAATTTGTTGAGAAGCGCATATGTAGCTTGTGCTTCAACTGGTAAAGCAGCAGTAAATATCGGTGGTACTACCGTCCACTCAGCAGTTCATCTCCATCACTCCCGCCAAACACACCAACTTTCTCTAGAAATATTACATAGCTATCGTAATCTGTTTGCTGAAGTGAAATGCATCATCATCGATGAAGTGAGTATGATTAGAGCTGACACGTTGGAAAAAATACACACCCGACTGCAAGAAATAACAGCCGATCACGATCATTCTTTTGGAAATATAAATATCGTTTTCTGTTGTGATTTCCGACAACTACCCCCAGTAAATGCCAGACCAGCTTATAAACCAAATCGTAATACCATCGGTGGTGCAGTTTTATGGCAATCACTTGATTACTTTCCAGTAATACAGGTTGTGCGTCAAAGTGACTCTACATTCTCTACTATACTAACAAAGATTGGCAACGGCGAGAGTTTATTACAATCGGAGATCAATTTAATAGAGAGCCGTTTCCATAGTATTCAGTGGTGCAACGAAAATGTTCTAAACACGATACGACTATTTCATCAGAACATAGACGTCGATGAATGCAATCGAAAAGCAATACAATTTGTATAGAATGTGTAGCAGATGATTTAATCATTGGTTTGAGAAATCCTGCAGAATTAACCAATGCGAGAACCAAATTACATAAAATGAATGTTACTGAAACTGGTGGTCTTCCTTACATGTTGAGTCTCGCCGACGGATACCAATACATGATTACGACCAATATTGACGTAGAAGATGCATTGGTAAATGGTATCGGTAAATGCTATCGGTAAGCTAATGTATATCGAAAACATTAATATTGATCCATATCATTCTGTGGCCGAAACCAGTAACTCATCGAACTCAACTCAATCACCTCGTAATCTTCGATTGTGGCTTTACTTCGAACAGTAAAATATGGGACATGAAGCTAGAATCAAATGTCGCCCGCATGTTCTAGCTAAAAATGATATTTTACAGCGTGATTGGTCACCAATATCTACATACACAGGAACAATTTCTCTCACGAAGTCTATCAAATGCAAGCTATTTCAATTTCCACTCGTTCCAGCTTGCGCCATCACTATTCATAAGTCGCAAGGTGCAACATTCAATGAGATTGTGTATCAATACGACAAAAAACTACAAACTTAAATTGTATATGTAGCTATGAGCAGAGTTACTTCAATCGATGGTTTATACATAACCAATACACATAACGACTTCACGTTTTACCATGGTCGAGGTAATTTATGTACAGCCTTGAAAGAAATGAAAGATGAGTACATACGGTTAGAACAACATCGTTTGAACACCGTGATCCATTCCGCTGAACTATTTTGCAGTACATCAAACTCTGATCAATTCTTGAGTGATACCGCCTCCAATTCAACTCAACATATTGTTGTGGTCAACATAAACGTACAAAGTCTTCATGCTCATATCACTGACATTGCTACTGATCCCATTCTTCAACATACCGAATATTTGATAAGTAGTGAAACTTGGTTGAGTAATGCCGAACCACCGGTTGAAATTGCCAGTTTTACTTGTGAAACACGAAAGAATATATTAACAAATACCAAAAAACGATTAGCTGGTGAAACGGCAATCTATAAAAATGTAAAGAGTTTGACAACATGTATGACAATATCTGATATCAGTCACCTCATCAATATTAAAAAAAAGTCAATTGGAAATTTTACTTCAGTCAAAGTGTTATTCAACAATAAAATACAATGTGTACTAGCAGCAATATATATCCATCCAGGAGTACCCACGAACGAGATACAATTTTTTTTATTACGATCACTCCTTCGATACTTTGAATCGCTTAAAAAATTCATCCTATCAATGGAATCTGACAGAACAACACCAATAATTTTGTGTGGGGACTTTAATTGTAATATCATGCAAAATGAAACTTTGGTGAATTTTATGAAAACAGAATTCGATCTACAGTGTTATCAAACTCAACTTAATACATTAGGCAATACATGTTTAGATTTAACGTTTACTTGTTATATAAATGTTGATCTCTTTCCGTATGTATCCTACTTTTCTTATCATCGGCCCATACTCAATAAATTCTTGTTGAAAAATTAATTAGTATTTCCTTTCTTATGTAATACCTGTAACAAAACACCTATAACAAAACCCAAATCAACGACATCCCTTACAGGCTGTGTTGAAAGAGTCACCACTTAGACGTGTACACATTTCATCATTTGGCTGTATCGAGGATACAGCAAACTAGGGTCTATTCGGTCTTGCTCAGGCTCAGAGGTTTCTCTTTCAGGATATCAAGTCGGCCATGCATTGCCCTCGAATGATTCCACTTCCCCTAGCACCTGAACCTGTAGGCAGTTGATCCGCCTTATATACCGCGTATAGATCTACTGATGGCGTGTCTAAAGCCACGTCCAGTGCATCGATTGGTGTCGTTTTCATAGCCGCTCTTACAAAATTAAAAACTAAATACCCAATTTCCTCCCGTTGCTCTTATACATGCCGACAGGGGGGCATATGTTTTGCCTATCTGTTTTGTTATGTGCTGCCCCCAGTTTAGCTTGGTGTCAAGGTAGATGCCCAAGTATTTCACAGAGGTCGCATATTCAATCTTTGCATCATGGTATCAATGGTGCTAGGGTTGCAACTTTATATTTCCTAGTGAAGATCATGGCAGACGTCTTTTCAGGGTTAATTGATAGTTTTGTCTCACCACACCATTCTTCCAGAACTGTAAGAGTATAGTTTAGCCTGTCTCTTAAAACGTTGAGGAATTTTCCCCTGGCCACGATCGCTACATCGTCCGCGTGGCCGTACACCATGAGGCCCTCTTCCCTAAATTTTGGTAGTAGCTCGTCCATTACAAGAGACCACATGAGTGGTAATAATACACCACCCTGTGGGCAACCCCTACAGGACGACCTCCTACTTTTACTCCGCTGTGACTGACTATTATATTCCTTCTCATCAACATGCTTTGCGTCCAGTTAATGACAATATCTGGGGAATCTCTTTTTGATATGACCCTCATAATCACTTCGTAACGGAATCTCTTTTTGATATGACCCTCATAATCACTTCGTAACTGGTACGATCTAATGCCCCTTCAATATCGAGGAATATTCCCAATGCGCAGCCGCCTCCCTCTATCTCTTCTCCACCACTTTGGCCACCAGGTGATGTAGAGCGGTCCCTATAGACCTGCCCTCCCTATAGGCATATTGCGACATGGACAGAGGTCGATCAATCAGCTGCGTTCCTTTTATATATCTGTCCATGAGTCTCTCTTGGATTCTCTAATTAAAATATAATTTTATGCTTTCACATATTTTTTAATGTTGTTTTATCACAAAATATGATACTCACGATGTAATTAGTTCGGATATAATCTTTCCGTATAACTGAAATCACGAGACGAGCATAGGGACATCTACCAAACGTGCGGTGAGACAAGTGAGCGAGCGTAGGAACATGGGATTTTCCACATATACAAACGTTTATTTATTAAGAAATAGTAATTATCATGATTAATATAGATAAATTCCAATTTTGAAGATTTTACCCTCTGATATGTAATTTCAATCATCGCATCTTCACGTTCATTTCGATAGAAATATTGAACTAATGATGTGTTCATCTTAACTAGATGAGCGTAGGGGCATTTACCTTAAGAGGAATTTTTAAATTTTTGAGAATTCGGGTCACAAGGGCGTAGAACGTTTTTCCCATGGAATAATAAATTTCCGCGTTTCAGATAATTCTGAGTCATTTGAGCTTAACTTTTCGAGATGAATTTTCTCATCTTTTTACAGGGAATTTCGGAATTTTTGTTCTTCATTAACGATTACTATGATAATAGAAAATAAATTGTTCTATATTCTATTATGAGGGTAATCAGAATTCCATATTTTTCATTACTCATTTTTATGACAATGAAATATTTATTTGATTACAGTATTCACGGTATAAGTAATCGAAATATGTTTTTTTCCCATTATACATTTCTAGGAAAATGAAAAATTAATTTGGTTTAATGATTCACGATGAAAGTAATCAAAAATTTGTTCTTTTCCCATTGTCCACTTTTAGGATAATGTAAAATTAATTTAGTTTCATTATTCAGGATAAAAATAATTGGGATTTTCTGTTTTTTATTTTCCATTGGTATAGTAATGAAAATGAATTTTGTACCATTACTAAACAGGAAATGATTTGTTTCTTTTTGTATTTCCATTTCTCATTCTCATCACAATGGAAAATATTAACACTTGGGGTTATCATTCATTACAAAAAAAATCATAATTCAATTTCTTTCATCCACCATTGATATGGTAATGAAATCTCAATAATGGAAATTCTTTTTTTGCCGATCTCTGAATCGGAACAATCCAATACGCGCGGGTGGATAGATTGCGCGGAAGACGATCAGTATGAGTGTGAATGATAGGATCTCACAGAATCTCATACATTCTCACAGAATCCACTGTTTCGATCCTATGAGGGAGAAATTGATAATGTCGATGTCGTTTTCGAGCCCAGTCGAGTAACTGAATTGATTCCTCCATCATTTGGACTAATACCTCCTTGCACGTGTAAAGCATGCTCACGTAATACTTGTGCCTGACGAGCTAACCAGATGTCCTGTATTTCCTATTTTCACTGCTCTCTGCCTCGACAATGACAAAATCCTATGAATAAAGGTGGAGTATGAATTTGTATGTCGTTGGGCCCGAAAAACGCGATCTAACCGAGCGAAGCGAGGTTAGAATCGCGGATTTTTCGACATTATAAAATATCGTATGTCACACGGCGATAAAAGCATTATCTGGCGAATGTGATTATAATCATCGTCTTCGGTTCGGATTATAATGCCACATTCGCCAGATAATACTTTTATCGCCTGGTGACATAATATACTATTTAAGTTTTCACACAGTCGACTCGTTCTTTTAATCTTGTAGCTATGTTCAACTTCAACGAGAAGGGAGCATCCGTTCATCTGGCAATTGTATATTATCATCGTAAGTTGCTAGCCACATTTTTACATCGTCCTTTCGGAGCAGGTAACGCATTTGAGATATCACTTACCTACACTAAAGAGTAGTGTATGAGAAAAACTAGAAATAATCAATATATTACGGATATTGTTTCTCTATGCAGTTACCCAGTGCAATACAGCAGGGCCCGGCAAAGACTGCTCTCGGAGCAAAGCGAGCTCCGATCTCAATTAGTGTGTTTCAATAGGTTGAATAGACCGCATTGTGTCGGGTGATTACAGCCTTTATGACGTTTTTTTTTCAATTATTAATTAGTCAGAAACATAACTTTTTACAAGTTTGAAATTTTCAGTTATAATACCCTGAGACCTTCAAAATTATCGGAATATTTCCCAATAGTTTCGTTGCAAACAAATGAAAGCGATTAATTTTGAAGGTCGAGGGGTATTCGTGAAGAATTTTCCGGGACTGCATTTTGGTCAAGCGAATTGCAGTATTCGAGGATTTCTTCCAGCAAAACATTCAATTGGTTAGAAATAAATGAAGAGCTACTATGCAATTATCAGATGCCATTTCCAGAAGCTAGTGTGCAATTTCCGAAAAAATTTGGTAACAAAAGAGTATCGTGGCCTCGAACTGCGCTACGATTGGTTGAAATCTAGTCCCGGAAAATTCTCACTAAAAATTGTCAATAAAATCACAAGAATATTGGCGCCAATTAGTATGTCTTCCGCCGTAGTTCGGCAGCTGTCAACTTTTTTAGTACGACGAGAACTGAAACTGACCGAAGATAGCTATTATTCATGTAATTATCCCCAAAATAAGTGAATATATAATTAAATCTCAGCAAATTGCAGAAGTTAGGCTCACTATGTCTTCTATTATTCATCTTCAGTACGATGTTTTGAGTGAACGATTATTTTCTTTATTTATTCAATGGAAATAGATGAATAATAGAAGATATAAAAAGTCTAACATTCACCACTAGCTAATATTTAATTGGATATTCATTTATTAGCTGTTGGTTATTCACTCAACTTTTGAGTTGCTATAGTTTTGTTCTTTCAAAACTATAGCAAACTATATACTTTTTTCCAATTCGACCTAGAAATAGCCAATTTAATTTTTTTTTTCAACAAAAAATCGCCCTATTCACGCAAAATAGCTAGAATATGTATTCTCAAAATATTTATGTGTGATTCGTTTGATATAATAAAAGAATTAAATAAGTAAAACATCGGATTGATCATTCGCAAAATGAACTTGGCTATGTAAAGATCGGAATTGAAAGGAGTAATTTTTTTAAACATTATTTTACATCGCTTCAAACCGGTTAGATTATACTGCGATGATGATCAAGACTTTAAATGGTCAGATCGCACCATTCTACCCGGCCGGGATATGAACTCGGAACCTTTCGCATGTGAGGCAATGAACTTACCCACATCGCCAAACCACCGAGAGGAGTAATTCCTTGTAGAAATTGTATACATTTTTGAAAAATAATAATAAAAATGTATCTAGCTCAAAAATGAAGGAGACTGGATTATTTTCAATACTTAAGGTCAATTTTTTTTCGCGCTAATTCTCTATTTTCATACATATTTAATCGATATTCATGTATAACAAATATCGCTTCAATAGTCTGCGGCTATTAAATAACAAATGAAATTAATTTCAAAAAGAAGAAAATGTTGAGCGCAGAGAGGAAATTTCGCTTTCCTCATCACTTGCCGTGTGAGGCACTCCTCATACAGCCATCTTCAATGCACTCACTTCGTTGCCCCCCACTATGATCGTACTGGGATCCCTGTATTTGGAAAGGTTTTAAACATTATACCCCTTCTTAATTGGTTTCATTACAGTAGCTCTGATCTACCTGGACATTGCCTGCCCTTGAACTACGCCAGTAAAGCCAAGAGGTGCTTATCGAGTGATCGCAGCTCCCGAACCCAATTACCGAAAATACAATAGATTGAATAGGCCCATTGTATCGGCCGTATACCGTTTATGATGGTCCCCTCCAACTAACTGGTTCCCCCTGAGTCAGTCCGGGAAGCAGTGGGGGTAATGCCACCGTCCGGACAGTAGATGAGTAATGCGGGTTCTAGGGCAAGGATCTGGCTGAGACATGGTCAGAGTGCCCCCGCGAGTGGGTCGGGTGGGTAAACGAGTTAATGAATCCGTGGGTCGCGGTGTAATTCGCGGTCTGATCCGCGGGTCGCGGTTTAATTCACGGTTTGATTCGCGGATTGATGAATTCATTTGCAATTTTTTGATTGAAAGGAGTTTGATTGACAACGTATTCAATCCACCCCCGCGAGAAGGTGGATGAAAGGGTTGATTAATTCGCGGGTCCCGGTTTGATTCGCGGATTAATCTTTTAATTCACGCTTTGGGTACTAGAGAGAGTCACCCACCGAATAATTAATCGTCCCGAGTGAGGGGGTGGGTGGGTGGGTGAAAGGGTTAATTAATTCGCGGGCTAATTAATTGATTAATTAATTAACATATTATTGGACTTCAGTGGAAACTATTCACGACTGAATCATTCCACCCCGCGGGGTGGGTGGGTGAAAGGGTTGATTAATTCGCGGGGTAATCAATTTATTAACCAATTGATGAGCACATTTCAAAGCAAACACTAACTTTGCGTTCGACGCTCGTGAGGGGGGGGGGGGGCAATTGAATCTTCGAATTCATTTTCCCGACATTTGCAATGAATCGACAAACACTTTTCAGAATAAAAACACCACGTGATTAATTGGAAAAAATGCACAATTTATTCGTTACATTCAATATTACGACTTTCATGACACCCATACGCCCGACACACGCACAAACGCATTCCGACACACACACACACACACACACACATACACACACACAAACACATACGCACACACACACACACACGATACGGAGACGTATACACATATACACACACGCATATGCCCTATTCACGAATCCCCGTACGCACTCTTTGCACTCAATGCATACACATACACAAATTTTCCACTAAATTCACTCAATTCATTGACACCCACGATCGATGAAAAAGTCACTCTATCGGTCGGGTATTTAATCAGCCTGAAGCCACGCAACACCAGCCACATAATCCATCTCTTTGAAGAACCAGTATTCGCCGGCCAACATATACAGGATTCCCACTGGATGAATGTTCAAGATGACGTTATCGGGGTTTTCATCCCCAGCCATGTGTTCCCATAGTTTTGACGCCACTCATTTGGGATGAAAACTCTGCGTCTCAGTTCGACATATCCTCTAATCTGTAAGAAGAATGAAATATACCGACAGGATTAATACACCAGCCTGGAAATATGCGACTGAAAAACAATTGTTAATATTTACCCTTGCAGGCTCATACACATTATCTGCATTGATTGGATTAATGTGAGTATTTTGATCCTCATCATCATCATCATCATCACTAGCCTCTGCTTCTTCAAGCTGACGGAGAAGAATTGGCACTTCACCGAAACCATGGAAGTGATCTTCTGGTTCACTTTCCAGGTCTGATGACTCTTCGAATCCAGAATCATGGAGTTCTCCAAGATCCTCGTGATCTTCCCATTCCCCAACATCATCATCATCACCTTCATCATCCACTTCCATCTGCATCGCTTGANGTATTTTGATCCTCATCATCATCATCATCATCACTAGCCTCTGCTTCTTCAAGCTGACGGAGAAGAATTGGCACTTCACCGAAACCATGGAAGTGATCTTCTGGTTCACTTTCCAGGTCTGATGACTCTTCGAATCCAGAATCATGGAGTTCTCCAAGATCCTCGTGGTCTTCCCATTCCTCAACATCATCATCATCACCTTCATCATCCACTTCCATCTGCATCGCTTGATCAAATTGTCGCCTGACCTCAATGAAATCGTCACGCAGGAGGAACTGATATTGTTGACCACTATACCAAAGGAATCCTCTCGGCTCCACGTCCAGTGTTATGACGTCGTCAGATTCCAGCAGATCCTCTTCCATCGTGTGGAAATCAGCAACACACTCCTCAATTCCCCTCATCAGGTATTCCTCTTGGTACATTGTTATCCAAATCTGCGGCACAATCACAGAGGGTCTCAATGCGATGTAGTTCTCCATCGCACACGAGATTTCGAAAAACACGAAACACTTGGAAAATCCACAGAATGCTCACGTTTGAGGTGTCGATGGGATTGTGATGTCCAAGTCCAAAGATCAGGCCCCAAAAACTTCTCTGCCCCCATCAAAAGTGGCGAAAATTTCTAGCAGAGGGATGAAAACTCACATGTACTCAAGGTGAGTGGAGTGGGAGAGCATCATCATCTGGTAGAAGAGGATGATAACTCTTCGCGAGTGGGCACCAAATGTCATCCTTTTTTTATGATAGGGTTTCCAGTAGGACCGCATCACGGTCGAACGTCAGGCTTACCTGCTGAGCTGCAAGGCATCTCACGACCAACCCCAACTTTATTGCACACGATAAGGTCAATGAGAGCCTCGAAAATGTTAATGAATTTTTTCCCCCTCGAAATACCCTTTTTTTTCCGCCCAACAGTTTCTCCACAGNCCCCCTCGAAATACCCTTTTTTTTGCGCCCAACAGTTTCTCGACAGTTTCTCGAATGCATTATTGCTTTCCTTGTTAATAATTTTCAGAGAGTGCACACAATTTTTCCATAGGTCACGTGATTCTTTCTGACCAATCACGCAACATTTTTCAGCAATTTTTTCTTGATAGACACACCCACTGGACATATCTATATATAAATAAAACTACCGCCATTTCTCTATCAGTTCTACGGTGTTTGTTAATCTAGAACAACATGGATTTCGAAACGTGCAAGAGACTTTTGAATTCTATACAAGATAGTTATGAGCTTACCAAGATTCAAAGGAGACCAGTGGAAATCCAACAGAAACTCAATTATCTCAGGCGTCATGTGAGACAAGTGAATCGACTCTTGGGGGAGAGTGTCAATCATCATGATAAGAAACGTTTAACCCATCTATTGGCACAATTAAAAAGTTTTCAATCACGTTTTAAAGATTTGGAAATTATCGGGGGAGGTGTGCGTGATAATTTAACTGACAGAGTCCGATGGGAAGATTTGCATGGGAAGATTTGCACGGACGGGTGTCATTATCAATTTGAAAAATCCTGATTTGTTGAAGTTTTTGGATGCACGCAGAACGCTTTGCGTACGCTTAAAAAATGCACTGAAACAACATAGGAGTTTGAAAGTGAATGTAGTGTTATGCTGTAAATATGAAATACAGAAGAATAATCAACTCATTGAAGAAGAAAAATTTTTCAACACAAAAA
>NW_021681425.1:31241-32317 GCF_001412515.2 Diachasma alloeum
ATTAAAAAGTTTTCAATCACGTTTTAAAGATTTGGAAATTATCGGGGGAGGTGTGCGTGATAATTTAACTGACAGAGTCCGATGGGAAGATTTGCAAAGCGTTTTTGAAGATCGCATGCGGACGGGTGTCATTATCAATTTGAAAAATCCTGATTTGTTGAAGTTTTTGGATGATGCACGCAGAATGCTTTGCGTACGCTTAAAAAATGCACTGAAACAACATAGGAGTTTGAAAGTGAATGTAGTGTTATGCTGTAAATATGAAATACAGAAGAATAATCAACTCATTGAAGAAGAAAAATTTTTTAACACAAAAATCAAATTATTCTACATACAACGGACATTAAACATTGGTTTGAAGAGCATATAAAGGACAAACTTTTAACAAAAGCCGATGAGTTTCAGGAAAAAGATTCTGGATGGAGATTGGTTGAAGTGATTAATTTAGTAGTGAATATCAACCAATATAACCGACTACGAGGTGGGTCCAGCTTCGTTGAAGTACCTGAATCAATTCGAAAAAAACATGCAGTGGTGAACGTTCAAAACGAAGATTTCTATTGCTTCTTGTGGTCCATTATGGCTGCACGCTGTGATGTTGAAACGAAAAAAAGACCAAATTCGTACCCTTCGTTTAGCACTATCATAAAAAACTATGGCATGTTCGATTATCCTATGGCGTTAAAAGACATTCCAAAGTTCGAAAAAGCTAATCAGATGTCAATTAACGTATATGGGATTGATAGTGATGAAGAATCTAATAAAAATTGGATTGTGCCATTATATTTGAGCCAACGTCCTTCTACAACATTACCAGATGATACAGCGACGATTCACCTTCTCCTGATTGAAAAAGAAAACGATGAGAATGATGGTGTGGGAAAAAATCATCATTATGCGTGGATTTCAAATTTCTCTCGGTTGCTTAGTTCTCAAATTTCGAAAACCAAACGGACGATACTCTTATGTGACAGGTGCTTGTGTCACTTTTTCAAAGAAGAAGCATATATAAATCACAGGTTGGATTGTGTGTCTATAAACAAGTGTCGAATGATTTTCCCTCAAGAGAATGAAAA
>NW_021681425.1:32378-33059 GCF_001412515.2 Diachasma alloeum
AATGAAAAATTTTTGAAATTTCAGAATTTTAAAAATCAGTTAACTGTGCCATATGTTGTTTATGCCGATACTGAGTGTTTATTGGAACAAGTACCTCATGATGACATGCAAAATACTAAAATATTACAAAAAAATGTGCCGTTTAGTGTTGCATTTTATGTCAAGTGCAGTTACGATAACTCAAAATCCAAACTCTGTATCTATCGTGGAAAAGACTGCATCCAGTGGCTTATTGCACAGTTACACACCTTGGCTATTGAAATTGATGCAGAACTCAAACGAAATGAACCTATGATCCTGACTGCTGAGATGGAACGAGCCTATAATGCTGCAAAAACATGTCATATCTGTGGCAGAGTATTCACCAAAAAAGCTGTGAAACACCGGGATCATTGTCACTTTACAGGNAACGAGCCTATAATGCTGCAAAAACATGTCATATCTGTGGCAGAGTATTCACCAAAAAAGTTGTAAAACACCGGGATCATTGTCACTTTACAGGCAAATATGGAGGCGCCGCGCACCCTGGCTGTAACCTCAATTACACTGAATCGTGCGTGGTTCCAGTAGTGTTTCATAATCTATCCGGCTACGATTCACACTTCTTCATTAAAGCTCTAGCCAAACAGTTCGAGGGTGCAGTGACGTTACTTCCGATTAATAAAGAAAAATACATTTCCT
>NW_021681425.1:33222-33471 GCF_001412515.2 Diachasma alloeum
AGAGAAAAATACATTTCCTGTACAAAAACTGTGGAACGGACGAAAATACAATTGAGATTCATTGACTCTTTTCGTTTCATGGCTGGGAGTATTGAAAAATTGGCATCATATGTGGATGCAGGGGAGAAAAAAATTACAGCCAGTTATTATCCAAGTCAACGTCATTTCGAGCTAATGATGCGCAAAGGAATTTTCCCATACGAATACTTGGATCGATGGGAGAAATTAAATGAACGACGTTTACCACGG
>NW_021681425.1:33557-33752 GCF_001412515.2 Diachasma alloeum
CGATGCAATGTTAAAAATGACTGGAGTTCAATTAGAATTATTCACAGATGCCGAAATGCTCCTGTTCATCGAAAAAGGTATCAGGGGAGGCTTTTTGCAGTGTTCAAATCGATATGCAAAGGCTAATAATCGATATATGAAGGATTAAGAATATGAATCTCATAAAGAAGAATCATATTTAATGTATCTGGATGT
>NW_021681426.1:0-885 GCF_001412515.2 Diachasma alloeum
AATATAATATTAATTTATACTCTACCTTTAGTAATTTAAAGGGGTCTATATGTGAAAGATTCAATCGAACGTTGAAAAGTAAAATGTGGCTACCGTTTAGTTTGCGAGGAAATTGTAAGTGGATTGATATGTTAGCAGATCTCATGCATGAGTATAATCATAAAAAACATCGAACGATTCGTATGAGACCTGTCGATGTAACGATAAAAAATGCAAAAAAATTACGTATCCTTTACGCCGACTTTCGAGTGAATAGAAGGCAACCACAGTTCCATGTGGGTGATAAAGTTCATATAAGCAAGATGAAACATGTTTTTGAGAAACGCTATACCCCCAATTGGACAACAGAAATTTTTACTGTCCGAGAAGTTAATAATACAAATCCAGTGANCTAAAGTTCGTATAAGCAAGATGAAACATGTTTTTGAGAAAGACTATACCCCCAATTGGACAACAGAAATTTTTACTGTCCGAGAAGTTAATAATACAAATCCAGTGACATACAAATTGAAAAATTATAAAAATGAATTGATCAGTGGAAGTTTTTATGAAGAAGAATTACTGAAAACAAAACATTTTGATGTGTATCTTGTAGAAAAATTATTGAAAAAATCTGGAAATAGGCTTTTTGTTAAATGGTTAGGTTTTGATAACACTCACAATAGCTGGATTGATGCTGCTGAATAAAAAACATAGAGAGGGGGAAAAACTATTTAAATGGTCAGCCTATTCTCATCCTCATTAGTTTAGTTGGTGTTTTCAACTCAACAACATGATTGTGAAAATCATCGTGCTACTAATCCTCGTGACATCCTCCTGCCGGGGTGAAAATGTTCTCAATACTGAGATTTCCAGTCGAAGTGGACTACACTATGAGTCCGTAGG
>NW_021681426.1:4257-5181 GCF_001412515.2 Diachasma alloeum
ACATAGTTGAGACTTTGAGTCATCATAGTTGCACTTTACATAATACGCTACGCTATATGGTACATGTTTTTGATAGATTTTAGTATTGTCATTATCGTTATAAGGCACTTTTTCCAACAAACACTCTGTATCGGCGTATACAACGAAAGGAACTCGAAGCTGATGCTTAAAATGTTTAAACTTCAAATATTTATCATTATTTGTGGGAAATATCATGCGACACTTGTTCAGGGATATGCAATCCATCCTGTGTTTTTCATAAGATTCCCTCTTTTTGAAATGGCATAAGCATCTATCACATATAAATGTGCGATGTTGAGTCTTCGATAACTGGCTGCTGAGTAGTCTGGAGAGGTTGGAGATCCATGTATAATGGAAAACTTTTTCAGTTGACTGTTGATCATTTTTTTTTTCAATCATCAATAAATGAATTGTTTTCTCAGCTCCTTGGAGTGTCGTCGGGGGTCGCGAGCTCAAATATAAAGGCACGATCCATTCTTTTCTTGTATCTTCATCACATTCGATTATATATACATTTATCGACATGTCATTCACTTTTTCAAATTTTGGTATATCCTTTATAGCCATAGGATAATTGAACATACCGAAATTTTTAATTTCTGTACTGAATGGTGGATAAGAATTCGATCGTTCTTTATGTTTGACATTGCACCGAGCTGCCATGATGGACCATAAGAAGCAGAAAAAGTCATCTTCATTTCGAACATTGATGACAGCCTTTTTCAGTTGAATCCATCGGGGTACCTCGACAAAACTCGAATCTCCATGTCCATTATATTTATTAATATTTACGTCCATATTTATTACTTCCCGAAAAGACCATCCTGAATCCTTTCCTTGGAGTTCATCCACCTTGGCTAAAAGTTTATTTTTTATAAACTCGTCAAACCACTGGTTGAGCTG
>NW_021681426.1:5365-5811 GCF_001412515.2 Diachasma alloeum
TTAATAATGACACCAGTCCTCATGCGTCCTTCAAATGCACTTTGAATATCCTCCCATCGCACTCTATCAGTTCAATTCTCTCTCAACCCCCTCCCAACGGTCTCCAAGGCTTTAAATGAAACCTCGAATGTTTTCAATCGCGATAACATGTATGTCAACCGCAATTTTTGACCCTGAGAGACACCCCCATCCAAAAACTGTTTGACTTCTCGCGTCTTACTCTGGATGTCATGGAGACTTCGTTGGATTTCCGCTGGTCTTCGCTCTATCTTCACGAGCTCATACTCTTCCTCCGAACACTTCAGCCACTGCTTGCACACAAGAGAATTCATCGTAACAGAACTGAGATGTTACTCGTAAGTCTTACGTAAGAACTGATGAAAAACCATGGAAAAACCTCGGTTTTATAGTCTAGACAATGGTCAGAGGGGGTGGGGGTAAAAAAA